>NW_028261396.1:774608-938860 GCF_051295495.1 Thamnophis sirtalis
CAATATGCTGACTCTGTAAACCACTTAGAGAGGGCTGAAAGCCCTATGAAGCGGTATATAAGTCTAACTGCTATTGCTATTGCTATAGATGGATGGATGGATGGATGGATGGATGGATGGATGGATGGATGGATGGATGGATGGATGGATGGATGGATGGATAGATAGATAGATAGATAGATAGATAGAGATATTTCACCTAGATTAGTAAAACACAATAAAATAAATATTTTATATATATATGTATGTATGTATGTATGTATGTATGTATGTATATAGATGACAGACAGATAGATGATAGATAGATGATAGTCAGACAGACAGACAAAGATAGATAGATAGATGATAGATAGATAGATAGATAGATAGATAGATAGATAGATAGATAGATATTTCACCTAGATTAGTAAAACACAATAAAATAAATATTTAAATATATATGTGTATAGATAGATGACAGATAGATGACAGATAGATGATAGTCAGACAGACAAAGATAGATAGATAGATAGATAGATAGATAGATAGATAGATAGATGATAGATAGATAGATAGATAGATAGATAGATAGATAAATGATAGATAGATAGACAGATAGATGATGATGATAGATAGATAGATAGACAGACAGACAGACAGACAGACACATGATAGACCATCAATCCCAAAAGACAGACGCCATCCACCAGTATCCCCACTGTCAATTCTAAGGCTGGTTTTTTCTACTTGTTATGATTAGTTTGGTATCTTTATATTTAATTTTAATTCCATTTTTTTCACTCTGTTCTTTAATACTTAGCACTGGAGCATGCATTTCAGTTCCATTTTCTCCTGTCTATTTCAAGTATCATCAGCAAAGCACAGATTATTCGTCTTTCTTCTTCCACTCTTAAAAGCTGCACTCATCTTCTTCCCACCCAGTTTCCTTCAACAAATATTAGAAGTTGAATAGAGAAGGAGAGAAGGCACAGCCGTCTCTCACTCTCTCACTCCTTACCTGGAGCTTGTCCATTTCATTATGTTCTACCTAAACTGTGGCTGCCTGACTTGTACATAGGTTTCAAATGAAAACAGAAAGATCTTGTGAGATTCCTATTTTTGGAAGTACCTTCCATAGCTTGACATTTGACTAGAACTCAAAAACCGCTTAGATCTCATCTTCTGCAACCGTCTAAACTCAATTTATGGCCTACAAGTTAAAGAAACTTTTTCAAACAATGACAACAGCATGACTGACTTTCGTCTCAATTTGTGCCTTTGCAAAGAGGATGATAATGACAGGACTCCAAATTACAACTTTGAAAAAGCCAACGATGATCTCACAGCTGCCAACTTCGCATTTCTTGATTGGCACTTCCTGTTCACAAGTTGGTAATATTGCAGAAGACCATTATATCACTTTTTTTGCTTGAAGTCAACAGTCATCAACCTATACGTATCAATAATAACCCCTGAAGTTAAAAAAAAACACCCCAAAACAGTGTGCCTAACGACCAGGGTTGGTTTCTCCCCCCGTTCCAACCGGTTCGGTTGGAATGGGGCCGGCAGCGTCCTTGTGCACGCGTTCAGTGCACGCATGCGTACTAGCGTCTGTGCGATGCTCCAGCTGCTCCTGGAGGATCGCGCAGGCGCTGTATGCGTCCTGTGCATGCGTGGAAGCGCAGAACTCATCAAAACCGGGTAAGAAACGCGGGCGGGTGGGTGGACCCTTGGGCGTTCCCGGAAGTTACTTACTTCCGGGTTTGCCGACCAACCAGTTCGCGGGGACCACCGCGAACCGCCTGAAACCCACCCCTGCTAACGACCCTATCCTACTGTCCCCATCTATTTGTATTCATTTCTTTCATTTCTATCCACGTTTATATTTATACCTGCTATCTTGTACATGTTTGAAAAACTAATAAATACAAATACAAATGATCAACAATTGAAACTTTGTGATGTCTTTGCAGGAGTTGTCTCTTCTAATAGCTCTCTGGAATGTTTAATTTCCTTTTTATGATCTTTCACTTTCTTAGCCTTAGTTTTTCTTCTCTTCTTTGTAATCTCCGTGGGTTTTTTTTTCTTCTGACATCTAGTTTGCTTTCTTCTGTTTCTTGAACTCTGGCAGCTGAGGTTGTGTTCATCCTTCACACTTTCTTTAAGTTCATTACATAGTTTTTCTGGTTTCCAACCACTGATGTTCAAGATCTCAAAGTATTTCCTGATACTGTCCCTGAAAGTTTATAAAATCAAAGGGCTGGAAGGGATCTCCTGGAGAAATGCTCAATTTTCCCGTGACCCATCAAAACCGCGCTCGACTAAGCCGCGCCCGATTAAACCGCGTCGCTGACGTCATCAACAGGACGACAACAGCCGGCGTGGAGAAAGAAGGGCGCTTTAAATAGCACTTTGAAAGCAAGCCGATTCAACTTAAGGTAAGGGTTAGGTTTAGGGTTAGATTTAGGGTTAGGTTAAGGGTTAGGGTAGGTTTTAGGGTTAGGTTAAGGGTTAGGATTAGGTTAAGGGTTAGGTTTAGGGTTAGGTTAAGGGTTAGGGTTAGGTTTTAGGGTTAGGGTTAGGGGGGTTAGGTTTAGGTTTAGGGGTTAATTTTAGGTTTAGGGGTTTACAGCGTGCTTCTGTCTCCGCGCTGTTGTCGCCCTGTTGATGACGTTAGTCGGGCGCGGTTTAGTCGAGCGCGGTTTTGTGGTGGAACCCAGTTTTCCACCAGAATTGTGCAAACTGATGGGCTTTCTTTTTCTACCTTAGCTGAATTTGAAACTTGCACGTGAACAATCTGTGATTCCTTAAAAGTTAACCTCTAGACATACTTTGAGGTTGACTATCTCTAGCCATATTCACCCCTCAAGCCATATCTTGAAGGAATGCGGTGGCTCAGTTGCTAAGATGCTGAGCTTGTCAATCAGCGTTTCAAATCCCTAGCGCCGCATAATAGAATGAGCTCCTGTTACTCGTCCCGGCTTCTGCCAACCTAGCAGTTCGAAAGCATGTAAAAATGCAAGTAGAAAAATAGGAACCATCTTTGGTGGGGAAGGTAAGAGCATTCCATGCACCTTCGGCATTTAGCCATGCCAGCCACATGACCACGGAGACGTCTTCAGACAAGTTGGCTCTTCGGCTTTGAAACGGAGATGAGCACCGCCTCTAGAGTCAGGAACGACTAGCACATATGTGTGATGGGAACCTTTTACCTTTACCTTTAGCCATATCTTTGCCATTATTACTGACTAAGCATCAGGTGGCGCAGTGGTTAGGGTGCAGTACTGCAGGCCACTTCAGCTGATGGTTATCTGCAGTTCAGCGGTTCTAATCTCACCGGCTCAAGGTTGACTCAGCCTTCCATCCTTCTGAGGTGGGTAAAATGAGGACCTGGATTGTTGGGGGCAATATGCTGACTCTCTGTAAACCGCTTAGGAGAGGGCTGAAAGCTCTATGAAGCGGTATATAAGCCTAACTGCTATTGCTATTGCTATCTTAGAGAAAATTAAATTACCTTTGAAGTTCTACTGGAAACAAATCTGATTGGGATTAGTGCATTCTCAATGCTGTCATGTTTTCATTCAAAGTTTTATTATTATTATTATTATTATTATTATTATTATTATTATTATTATTATTTATTTGTTTGTTTGTTTGTTTGTTTGTTTGTTTGTCTTGTATGCCGCCCACTCCCGGGAGGACTCCGGGCGGCTCACAAAAGACAAGGGGAAAAGGGGGGAATGAGACAAAGACAACATATTAAAAAACAAAACCAACATTCACAATTTCCGTGGAGGTAGATGCTTCTCAGCTCCCCCCAGCCTGCTGGAACAGCCAGGACTTGGTGGCTTTGCGGATGGCCGGGAGGGTAGTAAGGGTCCGAATCTCAACAGGGAGCTCGTTCCAGAGTTAGATGGAAAAAGTCATGTTTATGCATGACTACATTCATTTGACCCATTGTTTATTAGTTGTTATGTGTGATAAGTCTTCTCTTTACATTCTGCTAAAAGAGTCAGTTTGATGTAGTGGTTAAAGCACCACCCTAGAAATCAGGAGGCTGAGTTTTAGTTCCAATTTAGGCATGAAGCCAGCTGGCTGACCTTAGCCCAGTCATTATCTCTCAATCCTAGGAAGCAGGCAAAGGCAAACCACTTCTGGGGGAAAAAATGTTGCCAAGAAAACTTCAGGGACTTGTGCAATCAGCTGCCAGAAGTCAACACTGACTTGAATTAATAGAGAAGGAGAGATAGTAGGAGAGGAAGAAGAAGTGTGGAGGAGAGGTAAGGGAAGAAGAAAAGGGTAAGGGAAGGTGGGTGGAAGGGAGAGAAAAAGAAGAAGAGGAGGGAGGAAGGGAGAGAAAGAGAAGGAGAGAAGGTAGGAAAGAGAAGAAAGAGGGTAGGAGTAGGGGAGAAGTAAGGGAAGGAAGAAGGGGAAGGAGAGGAGGAAGGAAGGAAGTAGAGAAGGAAGGGAGGGAGAAAAGAAAAGGAAGAGAAAACGAGGTGGTGTCTTAGCAGGTGCAATAGTAGCAATAGCAATAGCAGTAGACTTATATACCGCTTCATAGGCCTTTCAGGCCTCTCTAAGCGGTTTACAGAGAGTCAGCATATTGCCCCCAACAATCTGGGTCCTCATTTTACCCACCTCGGAAGGATGGAAGGCTGAGTCAACCCTGAGCCGGTGAGATTTGAACCGCTGACCTGCTGATCTAGCAGTAGCCTGCAGTGCTGCATTTAACCACTGCGCCACCTTGGCTCTTGGCTTTGGTGCAAAGGATGGTAAACAAAGCATTTTAAACTATACCTTATACCCTTTCAAATGGAATAATAATAATAATATAAGAATGGCAAAGAAAAAGAATAATTATGTGAATGTATATCTATAACTGTATGTAAGAGAATAAATGACAGTAAAAATATAAAGCATAATAGAGGTAAATAATATTTGGTCATAAGTAGCTAAGTTTAAATAAATAAAGAACTGTACATAAAAATGGATAACGAATAAGGAGACCATGAATGCAAGATAGAAATGCATAGAAGGGAAAACACTAACTGCAAAGAAACCGATTCGGAACTGCTGTATGATATACGATGGAACTTATTGTTCCTATCTTGTTTTTAATGTTATGTGTTTGTTTTTGTTGATGTGCTTATGTGTTTAAAATAAAAATTTATTAAACACAAATAATAATAATAATAAAAGGTTCTGAAGTATTTACTTACTAAGCATGCAGAAACATTTCTGAAGAAGGAGGAGATTGCTGGTAACGGTTCAGAATCATGAACGTGTTAATGGGTGTGTTTAAAGGAAGCAAATGTTATGAGTTACCCCAAAGAAATCTATGGACATGCCTATCTTCTCTGTTGCGCAATGTGTTTAGTAAGGCATTCCAATCAACAAAGTGGCTCCGGAAGGGAGCAGACGGAGAGACTTGCCAATAACAGATCCGTGTTATATAAAATAATACCATCTCTATATAAAACAAGATCAGCACAGGATGTTTCTCTGCATCAGAAATAAGTCATGGGAGCAATCAGATCAACAAGCAGTTCCTCTGAGACATATGGGCTTCCTGGAGAGCTTTCCAGCAATGATAGTTTCATCAAGTGCAATGTAGAAACTCAAGTAATAGTCTCATTGAGCTTGTCCTTTCTGGATGCAGCCCTTGTCTCCATCTAGCTACAGTCCCATATAAAATATCTTTACAACACACGTGCACACATAGACACACACACAGAGAGAGAGAGACAGAGACAGAGACAGAGACAGAGAGAGAGACAGAGACAGAGACAGAGAGAGAGACAGAGAGAGAGAGACAGAGACAGAGACAAAGAGACAGAGACAGAAAGAAACAGAAAGGGAGAGGGAGAGAGAGAGACAGAGAGAAAGACAGACAGAGAGAGACAGAGACGGAGACAGACAGACAGAGACAGAAAGAAACAGAGAAAGGGAGAGGGTGAGGGAGAGTGACAGAGAGAGAGAGGCAGAAAGATAGACAGACAGACACAGACACACACAGACACACACAGAGGGGGAAAGAGTGACATAGAGAGGGGGGAGAGAGGGAGGCAAAAGACACACAGAGAGAGAGAGGCAGGCAGGCAGGCAGAGAGAGAGAGACAGAGAGAAAGACACAGAGAGAGAGAGACAGACAGAGACAGAGAGAGACAGACAGAGACAGAAAGAAACAGAGAAAGGGAAAGGGAGAGAGAGAGACAGAGAGAGGGAGAGAGACAGAAAGAGACAGAGAGAGAGACACACAGGGAGAGAGGGTGAGGGAGAGAGACAGAGAGAGAGGCAGACAGACAGACACACACACACAGGGGGGAAGACTGACACAGAGGGGGGGAGAGAGAGAGAGAGGGACAGACAGACAGGCAGGCAGGCAGGCAGACAGAGATACAGAGAGAAAGACACACACATAGAGAGAGGGGGGAGGGGAGACAGAGAGAGAGAGACAGAGAGAGACAGAGAGGGAGACACAGAGAGAGGAGGGAGAGAAACACACAGAGAGAGGGGAGGAGAGGGGGGAATGTAGTCATTTCAATCTATAATCATTAATTCAATCTTTGACACTTTCTCAAATGTATCCTTGCCATGGTATGTCTTTTCCAAAGCTGTTGTGTTGATGAGTCATACAGTTATTTTTTTGTAATTAATCTGAAAAAAAAAAGATCTTTATGCTTCAGTAGACAATCTCGTCTGTACTCGTACAGAAATCCTACTGTAACTTTCCGTGTAGATGAAGCTGCTAGTCGGAAAGCCATTTCAGACGTCAGCGGTGAAATCCACTGAAGACCTGGCAAGGGAGAGGATGCGGTGCTTTAAAAAACCACCTGCTAAAAGAGTGACATATTTTAGGAGCAGGTGCGATGAATGTTTCTTTACATTTGGAATCCTCATAAGAAGCATGGAAAATGGCATTTAATCTCAACACAAAGGCGCTGCCTCCTCCCCATCTTTTATACTCTAGCATGGAAATCAACCTGATTATAGGTAACAGGGGTGATATTGAGACAGAGTTAAAGAGCGAGAAGCAGAGTGATGGATAATCACATAGTGTATGTGTAGAAACCCTGCCTTCCATATTTATTTGTCTACGTGCAATTTAGGGCAGTGTTTCTCAACCTTAGCAACTTGAAGATGTCTGGACTTCAACTCCTAGAATTCCCCAGCCAGCGAATGCTGGCTGGGGAATTCTGGGAGTTGAAGTCCGGACATCTTCAAGTTGCCAAGGTTGAGAAACACTGATTTAGGGTATTAATGTTATCCTTTCGAGCTCAGATTATAATTAATTCAGGTTATCTGACATCTGCCTTTGTTATGGTGAACTGCCCAGACATTAAGTAAAAAAAGGTCCTTCTAAAGATCTCCCTGCATGAGAGATATGGCTAGTCAGATATATTAGGAAAGGCTCTCTTTCTACATACCCTGTTTCCCCAAAAATAAGACCTCCCCGGATAATAAACCCAATTGGGCTTTTGAGCGCATGCGCTAAAATAAGCCCTCCCCTGAAAATAAGACCTCCCTGAAAATACTGCAACACAGCAGCAGCCATGAGGTGACCACGTTCACTGCCTCCTGCACCTCCAAAATAATAAGACCTCCGTGAAAATAAGGCCAAGCGCTTATTTCAGGGGTCAAAAGAAAATAAGGCCCTGTCTTATTTTCGAAGAAATACGGTAGTGCACGCATTCTGTAGGTATTCTGTTTCTTCTGTAACTGAATTGAGCTTCCATTCACTTCTTTTTTTAAAAAGGCATCAATTCATTTCTATTCAGTAGAGCCCTTTGAATGATTTTTATGATTACGCTTAACATGTCATAATTATGTCTTCTGTTTCAGAACTTCCTTTATGCAATTGTTGTTAGTTGACCAGTATACTCTACTCAAAAAAAATGAGAACTCAAATCTTCCAAGGAAATGGAATCACTGCCAAATCTGATCTTATCACAAAGCATCTCCAGTTTTACGTCTGGACAGAAAAACAGAGGAAACAATGTCACCGAATAGGCTCTGACAATGGGCACTTCAGTGGTGGGTTTCAATTTTTTTCCGAACCTACTCTGTGGGTGTGGCCTCCTTTGTGGGAGTGGCTTGCCGGCCATGTGTTTTCTTTCTTTCTTTCTTTCTTTCTTTCTTTCTTTCTTTCTTTCTTTCTCTCTCTCTCTCTCTCTCTCTCCCTCTGTCTCTCTCTCCTTCCTTTTGTCTCTCTGTCTCTTTTTCCTTTTTTTCTTTCATCTCTCTCACTCTTTCTTTCTTTCTTTCTTTCTTCCTTCCTTCCTTCCTTCCTTCCTTCCTTCCTTCCTTCCTTCCTTTCTTTCTCTTTCTCTTTCTGTGTGTGTGTGTGTGTGTGTGTGTGTGTGTGTGTGTGTGTGTGTGTGGTGGGTTTCAAAAAAAATTGGAATCTCTTCTGTAGGTGTGGCCTGCTTTCCGGGTCCACTGGTGGAACCTCTTCTAACCGGTTCGGTAGATTTGACGAACCGGTTCTACCGAACTGGTGCGAACGGGCAGGAACCCACCTCTGGGGCACTTCAACACTGCCACTAGGTATTCCTACTTCCCAATTTCTCAAAAGCACGTTAAACATCTGACAGACTTCAAAGGCTGAAAACAAGGAGCAAAGTTCTTCCTTTCATCACTGTCCCACCTTCTGTTGTCCCAGTTCCTAAACCAGGAGTGGCATTCACTTATCTTCCCTACTGGTTTGCAAATGTGAGCACACACACGCATGTACACCTCTGTGAATCCACACAGACTTCCACGCATGCACTTATGGTGAAAAAAGTTCATAAATGGGATGCCGTAGAGCCGGGGCGGTGGGCAGAGCCACCCATATTTCTGCTACCATTTTGGTGGTAGAATACCATCTCAGTCCTAGACTCAAGAAATAGAACTCCCCCACATCCACATTACTAAAAAAATGAAATAATCCATTGCATACATCATGTGCATATCTAGGTTGCATGAATTCGGTAACACACGCATGCATACACAGGGTTCTTATAAACTTGAACAATTACTACTTTAGAGCCGAGGTGGTGCAGTGGTTAGAGTGCAGCACTGCAGGCTACTTCAGCTGACTGCAGTTCTGCAGTTCGGCAGTTCAAATCTCACTGGCTCAAGGTTGACTCAGCCTTCCATCCTTCCGAGGTGGGTAAATTGCGGACCCGGATTGTTGTTGGGGGCAATATGCTGACTCTGTAAACTGCTTAGAGTGGGCTGAAAGCCCTATGAAGCGGTATATAAGTCTAACTGCTATTGCTATTGCTAATTGTTTCCTTGCGCAATCGTGCTGTGGTCTGGGAGTGGAAGGCAGGGTGAAGATCCATGATCTACAAATGGTGAAATAGACCTTGGCAAGCTTCACTGAGTTCGCGTTTCAAAGAAAATAGTAGTTTTGTCCCATACTTAAGTATACCACACCCAAACCAAAAACAGATCAACTTGATTTTTTTAAAACAAGCAATATTGGGGGAGATCGTAGGAGAACCGATTTGTTTTCAAATGGATGCTGAGTTCCCTTACACTCTTGAGGAGACAATTTGAGGAGACAAAATGAGGAGACAATTTCATTCTGCGCTCGGTTTGGATTTTTGCAACTGGTAGAAAGGAAGTGGCTGTCCAGAGTGTCAGCTAGACATCTTCCATATAAGAGAGAAACAGGAGAAAATGGAAAATGAGGGGCATTCTTAGGAAAGGAGAAAAGGAAAATCTGTCAGATTATTTTTTTTTCCTTCTAAAAATTCCTTTGGCAAAATGTTGTCTTCTCTAGCCAAATTGCCTATTTGTGGAAAATTATGCATCTAGGGTTCGAATTCCTTGAAATGTTTTCACTGCAGAATAGATTGTTTTTAAAGCTTGCATAATCTCAGGATGGAGGGTCATCTTGTACCACTTTTATATAGAGCAGCCTGCCCTTACTTCTCATTTCCAAAATCAATTTGGACTACAGCGCCCAGAATTATCAGTAAATATAGCTCTTTGATTTATTAGCTTGGGATTCTGCTAAACATGATTGCAAAAAAAATATATATTGAAGGGTTACAAATTGAAGATGGCTGATACATGCAGTAAAACAATATAGCAATAGCAATAGCAGTTAGACTTATATACCGCTTCATAGGGCTTTCAGTCCTCTCTAAGCGGTTTACAGAGTCAGCATATTGCCCCCAACAACAATCCAGGTCCTCATTTTACCCACCTCGGAAGGATGGAAGGCTGAGTCAACCTTGAGCCGGTGAGATTTGAACGGCCGAACTTCAGAACTGCAGTCAGCTGAAGTAACCTGCAGTGCTGCATTTAACCACTGTGCCACCTCGGCTCTTTATGCCACAATGCATGCATGAGTCTTTAGCCATGATAATTAAATAATTAGTAAAGGTAAAGGTACCCCTCACACATATGTGCTAGTCCTTCCTGATTCTAAGGGGCAGTGCTCATCTCCGTTTCGAAGCCGAAGAGCCAGCGCTGTCCGAAGACGTCTCCATGGTCATGTGGCCGGCATGACTCAATGCCAAGGTGCAATGAACCCTGTTACCTTCCCACCAAAGGTGGTTCCCATTTTTCTACTTGTATTTTTACATGCTTTCGAACTGCTAGGTTAGCAGAAGCTTGGACAAGTAACGGGAGCTCACACTGTTACGTGGCGCCAGGGATTCAAACCACTGAACTGCTGACCTTTCTGATCAACCTCACTGTTGACTTCACTGTTGAGGTCCAGCCCCGATCGGAACGAATGCATGTGTTGTGATTTTTAAATCTATCTTTTTTATTATTATTATTATTATTTCTTCTTCCTCTTTTTTTTGTAAGCCGCCCGGAGTCCTTTGGGATTATTTATTCCTGGACAGAAAAACAGAGGAATCAATGTCACCGAATAGGCTCTGACAATGGGCACTTCAGTGGTGGGTTTCAAATTTTTTTCGAACCTACTCTGTGGGTGTGGCCTCCTTTGTGGGAGTGGCTTGCCGGCCATGTGTTTTCTTTCTTTCTTTCTTTCTTTCTTTCTTTCTTTCTTTCTTTCTTTCTTTCGTTCTTATTTTTATACTATTGCTATAAATTTTTTAAATAAATAAAAAAATAAATAAACAAGCTCAGTGTCTTAGCCACTGAGCCACTGTGTCCATAATAATTAAATAATTAAAGTACAGCTTTTACAAGAGAAGATTTCACAGAGGAAGACGACGTTACTGGTCCCTCTGTATGCATCATGATAATTATCTGAGGTTGAGCCAAGGTGGCGCAGTGGTTAAATGCAGCACTGCAGGCTACTGCTAGATCAGCAGTTCAGCGGTTCAAATCTCACCGGCTCAGGGTTGACTCAGCCTTCCATCCTTCCGAGGTGGGTAAAATGAGGACCCAGATTGTTGGGGGCAATATGCTGACTCTCTGTAAACCGCTTAGAGAGGCCTGAAAGGCCTATGAAGCGGTATATAAGTCTACTGCTATTGCTATTGCTATTATTGAAGAAAAAGGAATTTTTGTCTGATCCAAATGAGATTTTTTTTTTCTTTTTCTTTTCTTTTCTTTTTTGCTGAATGCAGGAAGCTAATCTACGTTTCACGTTCAGAAGAAGATGGCTTGTCTTTTCCCTGGAAAGAAAAATACATTGTCCTGGGAAATGGGAAGTTTGACTCATGCTTCTGGAGAACAATTTCCAAATGTGCTTCAGCCGGAGCCCCTTCTGTTCTTCCCTCGCCTCCTCAGCACTGAGTCACGGCCAGATCCTGTAGCTTTCTCTACAAATTGGTTTGTTTTGGCTGGAATTGGATGGACCCATATGTTACCACCTGCTGCAAGTCCTCAACTTTACAACAGCTTGGTGGGGTGTTTTTTTTTTGTTTTTAATCTCAGAACAATTTGTTCAGTGGAAAGGTAGAACTCACGGTGAGGGCAGAATGTGTTCCTCCTTCTAGATAAATAACTGTTAAGTATGTCTAAGAAGCAGAAGTAAATTCAATACACACCGGAGGCCCTGTGCTAAAGTTGCGGAAAGATTGTCTTGGTCGTTTTAATGGGCCTTCCTTTCCTGTCTGCCACTAATAGTTCATTGATTCTGTTCCCCAGAAACCAAACGGATATGTCTTCACTTCTGAAGTAGCAGGGCATATTGTTTTCGGAAAGTTTTATGGCTTGGGAGGGATGTAACCTTTATTTACTGGTCCTGGACCAGTGACTGATTCTCTCTCTCTCTTTTTTTTAAAGTAATCTTTATTAGTTATACATTTTTTTAAGCGTAAAACATACAAATACAAATACAATTTTAAACATACAACCCCCCTCCCCCCCCCCGCGGTGACAGTCATTCGCAGCCCAACTTTTTTCTTTCCTTCCTCATTGTTAGGTCTGTAAGCCACATCTTCTCATTACAAAATTCAGGGATCTATTACAATACCCATGTTCACTTTTAACTTTCCCCGTTTTAAGTCCCTGCTGTTCTCCTTGTCACCCACATATACCATAAGTTCCAGCTAAGATAATGTTCCGTTTCTCCTTTGTCCCTCAGCCAACCCGTCATTCTGTCCATTTCTGCACATTCATAGATCTTTTTAATTATAGCATCTTCCGACGGTATGGTAGAGGATTTCCAAAATTGTGCATAAGTTATTCTTGTGGCCACAATTATATGTAGGCTCAAATGCCATATTGAATTGCTCATGTTCTCTGGTTTTTAATGCTTAGTAGAAGGTTCTCGGGTCTCCATTCGATGTTTGCCCCGGTAACTTCTTTTAGCCATTTTTTAATCCTTTTCCAGTATTTCGTGGCCTCAGTACAGGACCACCAAATATGGTAGAATGTGCCATCCTTTCTTCCACATTTCCAACACAGTGGAGATAACCCAGGAAACATTTTGGCTAACCTCGTTGGGGGGGAAGTGCCACCTATAAACCATCTTGTATATGTTTTCTTTGAATGCTGTAGATATTGTAAGTTTAATGGTCTTACTCCATAGATCCCACCATTTGCCCATTTCAATCTCATAGCCAAAGTGACTGATTCTCATTGAAACCCAGTATGCCACATTGTTATGAGCGTGACATACTACTTGGAACTTTTTGAAAGAATTACAAAGACATTGGACTAAATAAATGCAGTTGGTATACACAGGACCATTCGTTTTATAGAAAAGAAACTCCTGAAATAAGATACAGTCATGATGAATGCAGAATGAAAGCTGAAATACACCAAGTGAATGAGAGGAAGAGTGGGAAAGGAGAGAAGAAAGATAGGAAGAGAGGGATAGAAGAGAGGGTAAGGGGGGAAGATGAGGAGGATAAGGAGGAGTGGAATGTAGAGAAAGGAGAAGGAGAAAGGAAGGGGGAGCAGAGTAGATTTAGATTTAGATTTAGATTTTACTTTATTTGTATGCCGCCCTTTTCCCTGAGGGGACTCAGGGCGGCTCACAATTCAAGGGAGGGGAAAAACAGACAAGTTACAAACATGAAAACCATACACCATTAAAAACACAACAGTCATACCATTCGAGTAAGGTTGCAAGTCTTTAGCCCCAGGCCTGTCGGAACAGCCAGCTTTTAAGGGCTATGCGGAAGGCCTGGAGGGTGGTGAGGGTACGAATCTCCACGGGGAGTTCGTTCCAGAGGGTCGGAGCAGCCACCGAGAAGGCCCTTCTCCGGGTAGTTGCCAGTCAACATTGGCCGGCTGATGGAATTCAGAAAAGGATGATGGAGGGAAGAAAGGAGGTAGGAGAGAGGTAGAAGAAAGAGGTGTATGGAGAGCAGAAGAGCTAATAATGGGTTTTTATCTATCTGGGTGTTGATGGCAGGAGGAACTGATGTAATTACTACTTAATACAATAGGATATTGGCTATGTAATAGTATACATGTGATTATATCTTATGAAAATGGAAAATAAAAAGTATGTTCAAAAAGAAAATACAGAATGAAGGATATATTATAAAGGTAAAGGTTCCCCTCTCACATATGTACTAGTCGTTCCCGACTCTAGGGGATGGTGCTCATCTCCATTTTTAAGTCAAAGAGCCAGCACTGTCCAAATACGTCTCCATGGTCATGTGGCTGGCATGACTCAATGCCAAAGGTGCATGGAACACTGTTACCTTCCCACCAAAGGTGGTCCCTATTTTTCTACTTGCATTTTTTACATGCTTTTGAACTGCTAGGTTGGCAGAAGCTAGGACAAGTAACAGGAGCTCACTCCGTTACGCAGCACTAGGGATTTGAACCGCCGAACTGCCGACCTTTCCAATCGACAAACTCAGCATCTTAGCCACTGAGCCACCGGGATATGTTATACTGAAGCATATATGCTATTACTACTAGCAATGATAATTATTGCTTTCCTTTGAAGCAAAAAGGGCATTAATAGTTGAAGAGGAATATCCTGAAAACAAGAAGAGAGGTGATTTGATGCACATGTTGCTTTACAGTTAAGAACATTGGCAGAGGAAGAATATGCAACTGGATCAGACCTTAATGGTATTTTTGCAGCGGTATGACACAGGGTTTGTGACTCTGACTCTGAATTAATATAAGCACAATGTATTCTGCTGTTCTGAGTACGTGATTAAATTAGTTCTGTTGCTAGGCACAATAATAATTATTGTGACATTTCAAGAATTCAGGGAGCTTGGCTTAAAGTTTAAAGTTTGCTTAAAGTTTGGGTAACAGCAAGAAGCTGAGTTCAACGTAGAGATCTTATTGACTTTCTTTCTCTCTCTTTTTTTTAATCTCCTTTGTTTTAATATATTTTAGACTGTGTTTGTTAAAAAGCTACACCGTGTACGGGCTCTGGGAAGTCGGGGGGGGGAGGGAGGTGGGGTCTTAGGGGGGAGGGGGGAAATATAGTGTGTGCTAGATTTTAAAGTAACATGATTGCACTTGTATACTGTTGCTCTTTAATTCTAGTGTAAAAATAGGACAAGCTGAATATATTGATAGATAGTAGAAATACACCGAAGGGAGGAGTAGAGGGAAAGAAGAAAGAGGGGTAGAGAGGGTGGGAGAGAGGATTGGAGGGAAGTTGAGATGGAAGGGAGGGAGTGTATTGGGAGAGAGGAGTGATAGAGGGGGAGGGGAAGTAGGGTAGAGGGGAATGTTGGAGGGAAGAAGGAAAGTTGGAGGGGGACGAAAGAAAGGGTGTACGGAGGGTCGAAGTGGTATATTGGGTTTCTATTCTGGGGGGTATTATTGACAAGAGGGATGGCTGTGTTTATTGTTCAATGTTATATGGCCCCGGTTATGCACAGTATATATGTGACTGTACGAAATGAAATGAAAATAAAACATATTTACATGGAAGAATTCAGGGAGCTTGGGATAGTCCTGAATTCACACTTTCTTTGGAAAATCTGTGGGTCAAAAATGTGCAGTTTCAGTGCATGATGATAAAAGATAGGTGCTATCACTTGAGATAGAATCCAATGGAGCTGCTTTTTGGGAGGGAGGGAAGGGAGGGAGGAAAGGAGGGAGGGAAGAAGGGAGGAAGAAAGGAAGGACCTTGTGAAAGAAAGGAACAATTTAAACTACAACCCTGAAAGTAAATAACACAGAGATCCGTCTTCTTTTCTGTTTCTGGATTTGTACACAATGCTAACCCACAGTTTTCTTTGCCAAGATTGGTAGATTAAGCTGTAATTGATTAGGTTTACACTATTTTATTAATTCTGCTTTGTGAACTATGGCTAAGATTTCACAACATTTGAAGACAAAAACAGATAAATCATATTATGGCTCTTTGTGATGGATGAACCTCACATTCATCTGTGCACCACATGTGAAGCAATGAGTAAAATCAGACATATTATATTTTAAAAACTAGAAGGAGAATGTAATTTTGAGAGAGCTTGAGAAGTTCAAGTGCCATTCATTCCATCAATTGTGAATTGCCTTCATGGTGATGCAAAAATCAAAACAACAGGAAAAATGAATTATAAGCATTATAAAAGCATGAAAGAGACAATCAGGAAACTATAGTGTAGTATAGTAATAACAAAGATTTATAGTAACAACAGGAAGCAATAATATTTGTTAAGAGTTGTGATGGTATAATATGTTGATTTTGCCAGCTAGCTAACCTAACTTTAATGCATATTTATTTATTTATAAGAATAGTTCTTGTTTCAATCAGCAAGACTCTCAATAATTTACAGTATATGTATTAAAAATACAATAAAACAAAGCAGGTCAAACAAATGAAAGGCAAATATGCAATACTTTAAAGTATCCAAGACAAACAAATGAAACGAATTTTTATACAACTATCCCCATATTAACCATTACAAAACCAATAAAACTGATTGCGATGTTTCACGCCCCACGACTCTCTTAAATTGTATTGTATTTGTATTTGTATTTATTTGTCTTGTATGCCGCCCACTCCCGAAGTACTCCGGGCGGCTCACAATAGACAAGGGAAGGGGGAAGACTAGACAAAGACAACACTTTAAAAACAAAACCGCAACATTCACAATTTCCGCGGGGCTGGATGTTTCACAGCCCCCCCCCCCCCCGGCCTGCTGGAGCAGCCAGGACTTGGTGGCTTTGTGGAAAGTCGGGAGGGTCGTAAGGGTCCGGATCTCGACAGGGAGATCATTCCAGAGGGCTGGAGCTGCAACAGAGAAGGCTCTCCCCCGGGGGGTCGCCAGCCGACATTGGCTGGCGGATGGAATCCGGAGGAGACCTAACCTGTGAAATCTGATCGGTCTATGGGAGGTAATCGGCAGGAGGCGGTCTCTTAAAGAGCTCTGTTTCTAACAACTTGCACAAAGCTAACATCATGGGAGCTGATCACATTTCAGGGCGAGGTAGGAAGCTCTTCCACAACTCACAAACCAAAACGGAAAAGCAGTCCTTGCATTCTTCTGTCCCCGCACTTGATACAAATGGGAAACAACTAAAAGTTCTCCTGAGATGGACCAGTGACGCAGGTTGCAACCACTGAGCAAAAAAGGTCTTCTAAGTATCTTAGTGCCAAGTAATGTAGGGCTTTAAAGATTGAAAATAATACTTTGAATTGTACTCAGAAGCCTATGGGAAGCCTGTATTCTAGAAAAGTCACAAAGAAGTGCACCTTACAAGGCATTTACACTCCAGGTAGGACCTGAAATTCTACTGCAATTTTTCCGTGACCCCACAAAGGCGCGCCGACAAAAGAGCACCAACAGAAGCGCGATTACGGTTAAGGTAAGGGTTAGGGTAAGGCTAAGGCTTAGGGTTAGGGTAAGGCTAAGGGTTAGGGTTAGGGTTAGGGTTAGGGTTAGGGTTAGGGTTAGGGTTAGGGTTAGGGTTAGGGTTAGGGTTAGGGTTAGGGTTAGGGTTAGGGTTAGGGTTAGGGTTAGGGTTAGGGTTAGGTTCAGGGTTAGGTTCAGGGTTAGGTTCAGGGTTAGGTTCAGGGTTAGGTTTAGGGTTAGGTTTAGGGTTAGGTTCAGGGTTAGTTTCAGGGTTAGGGTTAGGGTTAGGGTTAGGGTTAGGTTCAGGGTTAGGTTCAGGGTTAGGTTCAGGGTTAGGTTCAGGGTTAGGTTCAGGGTTAGGTTTAGGGTTAGGTTTAGGGTTAGGTTTAGAGCGTGCTTCTGTCGGCTCGCTGTTGTCGGCGCGCTTCTGTGCTCATTCGTCACCGTGATTTCTAGGGTTAGGGTTAGGGTTAGGGTTAGGGTTAGGGTTAGGGTTAGGGTTAGGGTAAGGGTTAGGGTTAGAGTTTTCTCCCCGCGGTTTCGTCGGTGCGCTTTTGTCGAGTGCGTATTTGTCGGGTTAGGGTTAGGGTTAGGGAACCCAATTTTTCAACACAATAACATAAGATTTTGATTTTGATGACATTGCCATCAAATTGTTTGTGTCAAGCTCTGGGGAAATCAGGAGATCCAGGCAGTTCAAATGAGTATAAAGATTTATTGCAAGCTTAAGCTCTGTACAAGAATCTGGCCAACTGGCAGCTAAGGGAATTGAGCGGGAGATAAGAGAAGCATTCAAGGTGGGCTGAATTTAAATCTTTTGTGGGCCGCAGGGACTCATAACTTATGATGTGTTTGACCTTTTTCTCAGACTGAGGCCATTTCCTACAGTTTCAGGCTCTTAATGACCACATAAATAGATTTTCTCCATGAAATATAAAATAGGAAAATAACATAAAAAGGAAATGCAGTTCATGGACAATTTCACCTCAAAAAATGGGTCCAACGTATCTCAACAGGATATTTCTGTTGCTAACAGCTTCTGCTCATGTTCTGGGTATAGGTAAAAACAGCTATTAGAATAACTTTATTATCACTTTGAATGTACACTAATCGGCATACATTAAAATGTAATTTTGTTGCACACAGCTATTAAGCAAAGAAAAGCATTACAGACACTCTTCTTTGTGAAGAGACTTTAAGACAGTGTTTCTGAACCTTGGCCACTTGAAAATGTCTGGACTTCAACTCCCAGAATTCCCCAGCCAGCATTCGCTGGCTGGGGAATTCTGGGAGTTGAAGTCTAGACATCTTCAAGTAGCCAAGGTTCAGAAACACTGCTTTAAGAGGTACGCCAGTTATTAGACAGAAAGACACATATACAAGCACACAAACACACACAAACACACATACATGTACACAAGCACACACACACAACGGTTAGGTTGATTATGGATTTTACTGTATCGTTACTATAGTCAATTGTTCTAAGTCACCAGGATCCTGAATGAATTCAACAATATGTAAAAGCATCCAATTGGTCAATCTCCAACCAATCATCTCTTGTAAACCCGCCATCCTGGGCCCAACGTTTGGGAAGCCAGGCTCTGCCTGTCACAAGCCAGGACAAAGGGTGAGTGATGGAGGAGCAACACCTCCTTTAATAACCTTGGTCCAGCTGGTCTGGCTGGTAGCACCTCGTAACCCTTTCCAGGGTTACAGGAGAAGACAGTCAACGGTTTTGAAGGCAGAAGTGGGCTTTACGCCCCAATGGCAGATAAAGCTGCAGAACCATCTTTTAAGAGAAGGGAAACTCCGATTGCAAAGCTCCACTGCCTTGTGGCTATATCCACTACTGCAAAAGGCTTCAGGATTTCAATTTGTCAATTTTAATAGATTTGTATGCCGCCCAATCCCGAAGGACTCCGGGCGGCTTGCATAAAAGCAGTTTAAAAATATTAGAAAAAGATTTAAAAACACAAGACAGGACGATTTAAAAAAAACAAAACACAACATGCACTCAGTTTTAATGGGGCTGAAGCTCAGTCAAGATCAGCAGCCCCAGGCCTGCCGGAACAGCCAGGTCTTAACAGACTTACGGAAGGCCAAGAGAGTGGGGAGGGTCCGGATTTCAGGGGGTAGATCGTTCCAAAGGGCCGGGGCAGCAACAGAGAAGGCTCTCCCCCAAGGAGCCGCCAGACGGCACTGCGTCGCCAACGGTACCCAGAGAAGGCCCGTCCTGTGTGATCTTATTGGGCGCTGGGAGGTATATTGCAGGAGGCGGTCACGGAGATATCCAGGTCCTAGGCCATGTAGGGCTTTAAAGGTGATAACCAGCACCTTGAAGCGTGTCCGGAGACCGATAGGAAGCCAGTGCAGCTCACGGAGGATAGGTGTAACATGGGTGTACCTAGGCACACCCAGTATCGCTCGCGTGGCTGCATTCTGGACCAATTGTAGTCTCCGAACACTCTTCAGGGGCAGCCCCATGTAGAGCGTCAACCTTGAGGCAAAATCTGGAGCAGGAGTCCTGGAAGCAGTTTGTGACGGTGTACAACCACGTTCTGATAATTCCTGCGACGCAGCTGGAACCAATTGTATCGGCTCTGCTGTTCCATTGGACTATTTCAGTAACGTGGAGGGAGGGGAAATCTGCTGGTTGTTTAACAGTCTATCCTCCATATTAATCTACCCAGGCCTCGTATTCTGGAGGAGCTTTACCTCTTTCCAGAGCACGATACCATAGTCTTTTGAGACCGAAGGATGCCAAAGCAATGCATCTCTTGTATCAAAATATCATTGTAAGTCCAGCTGACCATTTCTTCTGTTTAGTTTCTGGCATATATTGTTCACTTAAGGGGGTAAAGCTATTACAGCCTTCAAACCAAACCTTGCCAATGTTGGAAAAGATCCAGACAACCATTATAGTTTCACATATTGTATTGGTTACAGTAGGATGAATAAAAGAAATATTCCAAAACAGTATTAGGTCAACAAAGACTGTATTTCATTTTCTATGGTTTCTTTGGTCATGCAAAATTCACTATTTATGAATGCCTAGACAACCACGGGGTTCATGAATATGAATATGCACAAGGATGCCAAAAGCTCATTGAATTTCCTGCCCTAGCTTATTTTCTCCAAAATCTATAAATTTATTGCTTTAGATCACAAAAAAAAATAGTTTTCTTCAAATCTAGGTGGCCATTCACATGACACAAAATACAAAGCTTTCTTGAGCAAGTGACTATTTTGAGAAGAGCTGTTTTTACTCCTTAGTGTATTCCTAAACAACATGGGGACACTCCAATATTTATGGTATAGCAATAGCAATAGCAGTTAGCATATACCGCTTCATAGGGCTTTCAGCCCTCTCTAAGTGGTTTACGGAGTCAGCATATCGCCCCCACAGTCTGGGTCCTTATTTCACCTACCTCGGAAGGATGGAAGGCTGAGTCAACCTTGAGCCGGTGAGATTAGAACCGCTTAACTGCAGATAACAGTCAGCTGAAGTGGCCTGCAGTACTGCGCCCTAACCACTGCGCCACCTCGGCTCTTGGAATGCACTTGGAGCTTGACGAACACATGATCTTAAGGTATCCAAATAAGATGAGCATCCACTGTGCCTTAAATGAGTCAAGATAAAAGGGAACACGGTTTTATCTTAGGAACTTCGGAGCTGGATAAGATATTTATGAGAATGGAAGAAAAAATAATTAAGAAACTATATAGCTGCCTATTAAGAACTAGCTTAGAAGAAGAAGTGGATAAAGATACAATGTTAACTTGGGCAAAGAATTTTGGCTACACGATTAAGCTAAAAAAAAGTGGCAACAACTATGGGAAAGGAACTATAAATTAACCATGTCAACAGCCTATAAAGAAAACTTATACAAAATGTTTTATAGAGGGCACATGACACCCGGAAAATTAGCAAAGATGTCTAAAGACAAATCAGCGAATTGTTGGAAATATCAACAAACAATAGGCTCCTACTATCGTATGTGGTGGACACAGCGGTGGGTTCCTCCTGGTTCGTGCGTACCAGTTGGTCGGTGAACCCAGAAGTAATTAACTTCCGGGAATGCCGGTACCGGTCCTGGCCCCTGTCGCTGCAAAGCGCCCTTTTGCTGGCGCGTCACAGCTCGCTCGCTCGCTCCCCCGCTCGTCCGCACTAAGCCCAGCCTGCCACTCACTGATTGGCTGGACTCCAGCCAATCAGTGAGTGGGCTGGAGGTGAAGCGTTTAAAAACATGGTGCCAACGGCTAACATCCCTCTTTTGAAAAGAATCTTTCTCTCAAAGAGTCTTTTCAAAAGGGTCTTGTTGCCGAGATGCCTCGTTTTGCGCTTCACCTCACCTTCAGTTCACCTTCCCTTCACCTTCCAGGAGCTTGCTGCTTCCCCCACAGGTAAGCAACTAAGCCCGGCGGCTAGCGGATGCTAGCAGCGGGACTTCGGGTGGGCTGCGGCGACAGTAGCGGCGGTAGTGGCGGTAGGAAGCCAGGTAGGGGGCAGTAGCGGCGGTAGCGAACATGTGCAGAAGCAAGGGAATATTGGACTAAGAGTATGGTTAAAGAAAATGTTACAAGAAATAGAATTTAGGCCAGAGATATTCTTATTAGGAATCATTCCACAGAAATTCAAGAAAGAGGATGCCTATTTGATTATACATGTAACTACAGCAGCAAGAATTGTATTTGCCCAAAATTGGAAATCAAATAAGCTACCAACAGATGAAGAGATAATAAAAAAGATATTAGATTGTGCAGAGATGAATAGGTTGACAATGAAAATAAAGGATAAAGAGGAATCGGGGTATTTCAAGACATGGGGAAGTTTCTAGAGAAAGGAAACTAGAAAAGAAAATAGCAGAAGATATAGAATCCAGACGAGGCTCTGTTAAATGGAAAAGCGGAGGGGGGGAGGGGAAAAGAAAAAAGAAAACATTAAATATATAAGTATACAGCCAAAAGCGAGATATAAAGGGAAGGAAAATATAGCTAGGATAGATTAGCAAAGGTAAGGGAATAAGAAATGATATCAAATTATATTTGTGTCTGCGGAAATACCATCCTAAGGAAATAAAAACTGAAAACGGGAAAGAGACACCTACAATAATAGAAAAGAAAGAGAGAAAGGGGGAGAACATGAAAGGAAGATGGGGGAAAGAAGAAAGAGGCAAGGAGAGGAGGATGGAAGGGAGAGGAAGAGAAGGAGAGAGGGTAGGAAGGGGAAGAGGAAGAGGAAGAGTGGGAGAAAGGCAAGGGAAGAAGGAAGGGGAAGGAGAGGAAGAAGGAAAAAAGTAGAGAAGGGAGAGAGGGTGAAAAGAAAGAGGTAAGGAGAGGAGGATGGAAAGGAGAGAAAGAGGAGGAGAGAGGATAGGAAGGGGAAGAGGAAGAGGAAGAGTGGGAGAAAGGCAAGGGAAGAAGGAAGGGGAAGGAGAGGAGGAAGGAAGAAAGTAGAGAAGGGAGGGAGGGAGAAAAGGAAAGGAAAATGAGGTGGTGTTACAACAGGAAGAAGGAATGGTAAATAAAGCAACCTAAATTGTATATTATAACCTATTAAATGAAATAATAAATGTGTAAGAATGATAAATGTATAGAAGAATAACAACTATGTGAATGTATACTTAAAATGATAGCATAAGAGAATAAAGAATAGCTTAAGAGAATAAAAAATAAAAACTTTTCTGGAAAAAAAATGAGTCATGGTGGCACAGTGGATAGAATGCAGTATTACTGGCAAACTCTGCCCACAGCCTGAAGTTCGATCCTAACTGGCTCAAGGTTGACTCAGCCTTCCATTCTTCTGAGGTCAGTAAAAATAAGGACCCAGGTTGTTAGGGGCAATATGCTGACATTTTTAAACCACTCAGAAACTGCCATAAAGCACTCTGGAATGGTATGTAAGCCTAAATGCTATTGCTGTTGCTAAATTCACTTCAAACTAAATTATGAACTTATTATTATAATATTAATATTAACTGGGAGATGATAACCACTTTTGCCGTGTGTAAGAACTTAGTTTATAAATAAATGAGTTTACTTCTCCATCTTACCCAACGCAATGTTCAGGAAAAAGAAAAATTATTGAAATGATTATATGGGAATCCTGCATTTACTCTGCTTTTGAAATCATCAAGGTGTCTGTGTGTGTGTGTGTGTGTGTGTGTGTGTGTGTGTGTGTGTGTGCTTGAGTCATTTCAGATAATAGCCAACACTCCAGAAGATAGGCTCAAGATACAGAAGGATCTTGACAAACTTGAACATTGGGCACTATCTAACTAAATGAAATTCAACGGTGAAAAAAGTAAGGTTCTACATTTAGGCAAGAAAAACGAAATGCACAGGGACAGTATAGGCGGTACCTTATTTAATTGTGAGAGGGATCTTGGAGTCCTAGTGGACAATCACTTAAATATGAGACAGCAGTGTGCAGCAGCTGCCAAAAAAGCCAACACAGTTCTAGGCTGCATAAGCAGAGGGTTAATACCACTTTATGCCTTGGCCACACTTGGAATATTGCATTCAGTTTTGGTCGTCTCGATGTAAAAAAGATGTGGAGACTCTAAAAAGAGTGCAGAGAAGAGCATCAAAGATGATTAGGGGTCTGGAGTCCAAAACATGAAGAACGGTTGCAGGAACTGGGTATGTCTAGTTTAATGAAAAGAAGGACTAGGGGAGACATGATAGAAGTCTTCCAATATCTCAGGGGTTGCCACAAAGAAGAGGGAGTCAAACTATTCTCCAAAGCACCTGAAGGGAAGGACTAGAAGCAAAGGGTGGAAACTAATCAAGGAGAGAAGCAACTTAGAACTGAGGCGAAATTTCCTGACAGTTAGAACAATTAATCAGTGGAACAGAAGTTGCCTCCAGAAGTTGTGAATGCTCCAACACTGGAAGTTTTTAAGAAGATGTTGGATAACCATTTGTCTGAAGTGGTGTGGGGTTTCCTGACTAGGCTGGAGGTTGGATTAGAAGACCTCCAAGGTCCCTTCCAACTCTGTTATTCTATTCTATTTAATTACCGGTATGTGTCCAAGCATAATGGATTCATGTGTGATTAATTCTAGATTATATTGTAGTTCCCTAAGTCTCAAAATGCTGACTTTATATCCTGTAAATTTTCTTGCTAATCCAGGTGGAATTTAAAATAGGGTAGATTAATTGTACATTGCTTTTGAGCGCCTGTGCTAAAACAAGGACAGCTTTTATTTTTTGCATTTTAGAATATAAAGTAATAAAAATCAAACTTTATTCAGACTAATAATTTGCAAAGCGGGGAGGAAGAGAGTATTAATTCATACAGCTATAAACAATGTGATTCATGACTTGAGCCTTCTGGAATTGTTTTCTTAAATATAATCTTGATGTTGCTCCGCATACAACAATTAAATAAGAAGTGCTTCAATAAATTTGCATAATGCATTTTAATTGACACGGTGGGATTTCAGATGTAGCAATACTTAAACTTGTAAATTTCAGCCTCGAAAACCATCAGCTTCCTGATAGGGTATAGAGTTGAACCCAGCTTCCTTTGGGTCATGTTAAATGGTATCTTTCAATTTCTGAATCAGATAGATGCATTATCTCTTTGAGAAAGGAAGAGAAAAGTTCTTTCTGGGAAACTTCAATTATAAATCCCAGCGCTGGGCTTGGATATGAATAAGGAAATTGCTTTCTCCATTTAGCTATGGCCTTTCCCCTTTACATCAATTCCACAGAAAAGGGAGGAGGAGGGGGAGAGGAAGGAAGACTCATTTTATTTAAACAGGAAACAAATGAAGGCCATTTGGGTTCCTGGAAATATTAAAATAAATATTAAGGCAGCGGCTGAAAGCACAAGGTTTTCTGGATGTATTATAACTAGCTTTTCAGATGCTGTGACTTAATTCTTTATGTTGACTCTTAGTTATATCAGTGATGAAGCTGTAAGGAAGGGATTTCAAGTACAGACGAGCAATTCCCCCCCCTCTGCTTTGATCTTGAAATAAATATTGAAAAAAACGGTAGGTTCTACCCTGTTTCCCCAAAAGTAAGACCTCCCCGAATAATAAGTCCAATCGGGCTTTTGAGCACATGCTCTAAAATAAGCCCTCCCCAAAAATAAGCCCTCCCCGAAAATATTGCAACAGAGCAGCAGCCATGAGGTGACAATGCTCGCCACCTCCTGCACCTCAAAAATAATAAGACCTCCCCGAAAATAAGGCCAAGTGCTTATTTTGGGGGTCAAAAGATAAAACCCTGCCTTATTTTTGGGAAAACATGGCATTAAAAGTTGCATGTCAGTTATTTAACTCTTGCAAATAGGGTAGGAAGCTCATTTGATTTATTTTTTTCAGACATAATGATATTGTTTTCTAAGCCCGATACGGAACAATTTCCTACGTTGTGTTTTAGAATAAGTGCACTGCAATCTAAAGGCAGACCTTGACTTATGGCCACAATTGAGCCCAAACGTTTTTAAGACATTTGTTAAGTGAGATTTGCCCCATTTTATGACTCTTCTTGCCACAGTTGTTAAGTGAGTTGCTGCAGTTGTTTTAAGTTAGTTACAATGATGTGAAGTGAGCCTGGATTCTCCATTGACTTTGCTTGTGAGAAGTTCTCAAAAGAAGAATCACGTGACCCTGGGAAACTGCAACCGTCATTAACTATGGGTCAATTGCCAAGTGTCTGAATTTGGATCACAAGACCAAGGGGAGGCCGTAGCTGTTGTAAGTCATAAGACACTTTTTTCAGTGATGCTGTAACCTTGGTCACTCAACAAACGCTTGTAAGTCGCGGCCTACCTGTGTTCAGGCAAAAGGAAGATATAAATAAAGATTCAATCCGAGGTTCTAGCATGGTTCTTGACTCAAATGCAAACATCTGGGCCTACCTCACAAAATAGCTGACAAAAAATACCTGCGAGACCGCCTACTGCCACATACCTCCCAGCGGCCAGTAAGATCCCACAGATTGGGCCTCCTTCAGATGCCGTCAGCCAGACAGTAGCAATAGCAATAGCAATAGCAGTTACACTTATATACTGCTTCATAGGGCTTTCAGCCCTCTCTAAGCGGTGTACAGAGTCAGCATATCGCCCCCCCACAGTCTGGGTCCTCATTTCACCCACCTCGGAAGGATGGAAGGCTGAGTCAACCTTGAGCCAGTGAGATTAGAACCGCTGAACTGCAGATAACAGTCAGCTGAAGTGGCCTGCAGTACTGCACCCTAACCAATATATATAAATATATTTCATAACACACACATTTGTGTTTGACAAAAATCACAATTCGCCTCAAGGAGAGCAGAAGCAGCATTTACTATAATGCTTGGTGAGATTATTCCTGTTGAAGAACAATCTAACATTTTGTGCTGGATGAAGGCCGTGTAAATAAGTGAATCGCCTCCTGAGGCACCCTGGGTCTTGCTACTCCATGAACTATTAGACAAGAGTTCATGGAAGGCACAGCAGTAATGAGGGTTTTGCAGCAACAACAGACCTTGTGTGGGTTATTGAGAAATACACTGCAGTAACCAGACGGCACAAATAAATTGGGTTATGAAGGGATGCTGCCTCAAGAAGTTTATCATATCTCAGGAAGAGATTGTGGGGCAGAAAGATTGCATCCAGTCTCTACAGAACAATCAATGTGAGCAGCTCTTCTGTCCTATCCTTTGCACCCCCTCAGCAGTGATGTGTGGTGAGGTTTATGGCTGGTGAGGCAAAAAAGAAAGAAAGCGGCTCTATGTCGGACATAGCGTCGGAGCGGCCAAAAGCCTCTTTCTTGACAGCAGCCAAAAGCCACTTTCAAGAAAGAGGCAAAAGCCGCTCTGCCGCTATGTCCAAAAGCCCTGCCGCTATGTCCGACATAAAAAAAGTGCCAGCCCATGTGCCAGCAAAGGCGGGTAAAACACACACAAACACACAAATTACTTACAATAATACAATTGCTTACAAATTATGTTAATTTTGAATTCCTCCCCCTCCCTCCAAGCCACATACCTTTTCCAGCTGTTTCACAGAGGATTTCAACTCTGCTCTTGTCTTCCATGATGAAAATGTAAAAATGTAAAAGGAAAAAGGCAAGAGCTGCTGAGGTCAGGCTGGGTTAGCTGCTGCCAGAGTCCCCAATGGATGACTCTGCTTAACTGTTTAAAAAAGCCTCTAAAAAAACGCCCTCTACAGGAGGAGGCGAGAGAACCATGTGCCTCATCTACATAAGGAATTTTTCGGCTTTTAACCCTTGCTTAACTCTGCTTGAGTGATCATAAAGTCAGACTAAATGAGGCACGTGGTTCTCCCGCCTCCTCCTTGTAGAGGGCACTTTTTAGAGGCTTTTTTAAACAGTTAAGCACTAAGCAGAGTCATCCACTGTGACTCTGGCAGCAACTAGCTCAGCCTTTTTCCTTTTACATTCTTTTTCTTTTCATGATGACAGTGGTGAGGCCCTGCCTCCCCTAACTGCACGTCACTGCCCTCGGGGTATCTTAAATCTGCAATTCTCTTTAGTTTCTGTTGCCATCCAGCAAACTGAGGAATACAGTTATCCACCGTCGGTCTCTTGGCCTCCTAATATTCATGCTGTCATCATGAATAGCAAATTATTCCTGGTAGTTACAGTATATCTAAATTATGCATACAACTCTTATTGTTTTGAAAACCCACGTGCATGGATTTGCTGCACGCATTGGGCAGCGTGGGGGTGACTTTTCCCTTCTCTCCACAACTCATCACTTACTGAGTCTCCAGAATATTTGCAACCTCCATGCCAGGCAGGCGTCAGCCACGGATAGACATTGGCTGCAACCTTTGCTAAGGATTCGATGAAATGAGCCAAAATTGTTCAGCAAGCAGCCAGGATTTCTTAAATCAAATCGCTGTTTGAATGGGTTTCATTAAGACGCTAGGTCCAATATTTTGCATAAAGTATAGCAATTTCAAGGCCATGTGCATACTGTATTTTAGACCTGTGAGCGTTGATTGGCACACCCACTGCACTTTCCCACATCTCTGTCTTTCTATCCCAACCCTAAAGCTACAGAATTCAGGTTCCGCTGCATTGCAAAAGGCTTGTCACAAATCTGTGGGACTAACCACAGCTTTGCAGCTGATTCCTCCTTCCTTGTTATACTCTGCAAGTCTGTTTATAGTCCAGGATGTATGTATCTCCTCTTCAATTCAATTCCCCCCCCCCCTGATTTTGCCAATATTTTCAAACGTTGACCTAAACTGTATAAAAGGGGATTTTAAAGATTATAAAGTGTCAAAAATGAGGCATATTCAGCTATGCCTGTGGCTCTAAAGCAGTACTGCAATTTCTTTTTAGTGATAGGTTCCTCCTTCTTCACAACAGTGTGACAGATTCAGCTTGTTATCCGTAGATAAGGATTAGCCACATCGCTGTTTCCTTAGAAGACCTTGCTGAATTCATATACGTTGGTAAACGGAGATAACAAAAATGCGAATTAAAATGTGGGGCGGGGGGAATCAAAACTGACAGTTCCAATTACAGTGGCCTGTTAAATTGCAAAAGTATCAAGGAATGGGGAGCCTTCAGAAGGTCATTGTGTGAATTTTTGAATTCTTCTTCCTCTCATAAAATATGCAAGATCGGAATATTTTTCAGTAAATTTTCTTAGGTGGTGAGAGTACATCAGAGAGAAAGAAGTTTTCTAAAAACACTGCATTTGAAATTAATATCGGAGTTCAGGTCAGTGAGAAAAATACAAAGAGAGAGAGAGAGAGAGAGAACACATGGCCGGCAAGCCACTCCCACCAGGTCACATGGCCAGCAAGCCACTCCCACAAAGGAGGCCACACCCACAGAGTCGGTTCGAAAAAACTTTGAAACCCACCACTGGAATGCACCCTGGGATGGCACTCAAGAAAATGGCCAGAGCCAAGACGAAAACGACACGTGAATTAATGGAGTAGACATTTTAATGAATGGAAATAACAAGCGATTGCTTGATCTTCTTCCATGCATTGTATAATTTCCCCCTTCAGTGACAATAAAAAGTCCTGCTCTGTAGCAACTTTGGGAGGGGTTGGGGAGGTGGGGAGAGAGATACTGCCTGCAGCTCTGGGAGTTGCATATCCTTGCGTTAGTGCAAGGAGCCTTCCATTGAAGAAAAAAAGTCCTGCTGGGATCCCAGGCAGTACATCTCCATTAAATCCAATTGCTGTATGCTTGTTTATTCCTGCTGAGAGACTTGATCATTGCAGTAAATTTTCTGCTTTATTGGTGGCTTCCCTCCCCCTTCCTACCCTCTCCCCCAGCTCCAGTTCCTTCAGACATACCGCCAACTGTACGGCTTGCAAGCAGAACAATTAAATAGGAAGCTCATAGCTCTTCTCCCACTCCTGGGAAAGCTGCTGCTATGATTTCACTTATCTTCCCCGCTAACCCAAAAAATGCACTTGAAATACAATCAAAAAGCTGCCCACACATGTACTGGCTGCCTTGCTTTCCATAGGCCCAACATACCTCCCCCACATTAGCAGCATCTGCAGCCTCTTTTTCAATGACTCAACGGGAGGCAGAGACGCAGAACTTTTAGGATTTGAAGTTGAGATCCAAAGTCGCAACATCCAACAGGACAATGTAGGAAATATTCGGGGTGGGGGCAGGTTTTTTTCCCTTTCACACCATCATGCAATCTTTCCAGAAGTGGGTTCCAGAGGTGGGTCCCTACCAGTTCGCACCTATTCGGTAGAACCGGTTCATCAAATCTACCGAACCGGTTAGAAGAGGTTCCACCAGTGGACCCGGAAAGCAGGCCACACCTACAGAAGACGTTCCAATTTTTTTTGAAACCCCCCACTGGTGGGTGTGTAATGTCCCGCAGTTATCTACGCATTAATAATGATCTAGTAATATTTCCTTATACATTTCAGGGACCTTTCCTTACATAATTGGTGTTTTCCTTCATACTTTTGGATTTCTAATTTCTGTTTCCGGTTAGTTGGCAATTGCTAAAACCAATCCCACGTGAAAAAGTATTCAAAGCCTTCTTGATTTTAATTGTCAATTTATTTATTCCTGCACATTGTAATATTTATTCATTTACATATCTCTGTGTTTTCCACTGTTGTGCAAACACAATTCCAGCAGCTGCTAACATGTGTAAAATTAAATATATATTATACCCCCTTTCAAATAGCCAACAAAAATATTTCTGGTTTTAATTCCATATCTTGCTTTACGATTGCTTCTAACCACTAACTTCTGAATAACTACTTGGACCGATCTAAGTACTAATTCATAATTTCATATCGGGTCACATGGGTGGCAAGCCACTCCCATCTGGTCACATGGGCAGCAAGCCACTCCCATCCGGTCACATGGGTGGTAAGCCACTCCCACAAAGGAGGCCACACCCACAGAGTAGGTTCCAACAATTTTTGAAACCCACCACTGTTGGGTTCCTACTGGTTCGGACCAGTTCAGACCGGTTTGGGTGAACCGGCAGTGGCTTGTCAGCCTGGGTCGCTGGAAGGGGCAGCGAACCAGGCCTGCCATGCCTCCGAACCAATTTCCCAGTCTGGTGCATGTGTGAGCGAAGTAAGCGCGCGCACACGCAAAATTGCACACATACGGAAGCGGCAGTAATGCCGGCAGTAACCCATCCCTGGATCATTCCCATCACTACTTACAACAACTTCTAGAGCAGTGGTAGGTTTCAAAAAAATTTGGAACCTATTCTGTGGGTGTGGCCTGCTTTGTGGGAGTGGCTTGCCACCTGTGTGACTGGATGGCAGTGGCTTGCTGCCCATGTGACCGGATATGAAATTATGAATCAGTACTTAGGTCGGTCCAAGTAGCTATTCACAAGTTAGTGGTTAGAAGCAACCGTAAAGCAAGATATGGAATTAAAACCAGAAATATTTCTTTTTTTCTTTCTTCCTTCCTCTCTCTCTCTCTCTCTCTCTCTCTCTCTCTCTCTCCTTCCTTTTGTCTCTCCATCCCTTTTTTCTTTTTTTCTTTCATCTCTCTCTCTCTCACTCTTTTTCTTTCTTTTTTCTTTTTTCTTTCTTTCTTTCTTTCTTCCTTTCTTTCTCTCTCTCTTTCTCTCTCTGTCAGTCTTTCTGTCTCTGTGTGTGTGTGTGTAGCAGTGATGGGTTTCAAAAAAATTTGGAACCTCTTCTGTAGGTGTGGCCTGCTTTCCGGGTCCACTGGTGGAACCTCTTCTAACCGGTTCGGTAGATTTGATGAACCGGTTCTACTGAATAGATGCGAACTGGTAGGAACCCACCTCTGTTCTAGATCACCATCACTGTGTCGCTATTGCAGTAAGGAAGACAAGCGTTACGTTCTATTTTACTTCCACAATGGCTCGATGACACGAAATATTTCTGTAAGAAGGATGACCACTCAGGAATGTGTAAATCCAGGCAATCATGAGATGGAAGAAGAAGAAACTTAAGAATTAACCCAGGTAAGGAAAAAGTTAATTGCACTGAAATTTAGGCACAGGCTATTTTTTTTAATGGCTGCAGCTCTACCTGTAGCACAAAATCCTTGGGCTGTGCAAATCTTTAAAAAAGTGCCTCGGTTTGATATCTTTTATTCCTCTGCTTTAATAGACCTGCTCCAAGGAGTCTTACTGCTGTTTTTCTACTCAATTGGCAAAGCAGCCTGCCCGATTAATTCAGCCTACTTTATGATTTGATTCCAAATATTGAAGTGGAACAAATCACTTCTCCCAAGTGGAGGCGCCATCTTCAATCAGATGGCTTCTGTAATTTCAATCAAGTCCAGGTCATTTCCTACAAGTCTAGAATCTACTAAGAGTTACTGGTATGGGTAACAGGGAATTGCTGCTGGGAATCAATTCATAACAGTATGTTTTCCTAGTGCAAAGCAAAACACTACACCAGTGGTAGTCAACCTTTTTCTGGTTCCACCACAAAACCGTGCTCGACTAAACCGCGCCCGACTAAACCGCGTAGCTGACGTCATCAACAGGGCGACAACAGCGCGGAGATAGAAGCACGCTGTAAACCCTAAACCTAAAATTAACCCCTAAACCTAAACCTAACTCCCCTAAACCTAATCCTAAACCTAACCCTTAACCTAACCCTAAACCTAACCCTAAACCTAACCCTAAACCTAACCCTAAACCTAACCCTAAACCTAACCCTAAACCTAACCATAAGCCTAACCCTTAACCTAACCCTTAACCTAACCCTAAACCTAACCCTAACCCTTAACCTAACCCTAAACCTAACCCTAACCCTTAACCTAACCCTAAATCTAACCCTAAACCTAACCCTTACCTTAAGTTGAATCGGCTTGCTTTCAAAGCGCTATTTAAAGCGCCCTTCTTTCTCCGCACTGGCTGTTGTCGCCCTGTTGATGACGTCAGCGACGCGGTTTAATCGGGCGCGGTTTAGTCGAGTGAGGTTTTGACGGGTCATGCCTTTTTCTACCTACTGCCCACTAATGGATCTTTCTTGATCAAGAGCCAAGGTGGCGCAGTGGTTAAATGCAGCACTGCAGGCTACTGCTAGATCAGCAGGTCAGCGGTTCAAATCTCACCGGCTCAGGGTTGACTCAGCCTTCCATCCTTCCGAGGTGGGTAAAATGAGGACCCAGATTGTTGGGGGCAATATGCTGACTCTCTGTAAACCGCTTAGAGAGGCCTGAAAGGCCTATGAAGCAGTATATAAGTCTACTGCTATTGCTATTGCTATTGATGGAAAAATTTCCTTACCGCCCACCAGTTTTTGCACAAGTGCGGAATATTTTTTAGAAAGAAGGGTGTTTTTTTTTAAAGAAATGTACGGACATTTATCTTTTTATTTTTACTTTGTGCATGTTTATAACGTTTTTAACTTTATAAAGTTTAATTAGAAAACAATAAAGCAAATTGAAATTAGCTTTACTAGTGATTAACGAGATCTTTGAGGCTGATGCTGTGAGACTAAATATTTGATATCTGGTTCGATTTTCGTAAGGAACAAACGAAGGTCTCCTCTTTCGGTGATATTCAGACGGTTTCTCTGTTTGCTCATAATATGATTAACAGCACTAAAGCCTGGTTCTACAAGATATGTGGTAGCTTCTGCCTGTCCCTGCTATCAGTTTCCACTCCTCCCCTTCCTCTTCCCACGTGTTTGCTTGTTTGCGTGCCCGCACACTTTGGTTTATTGATGGCTCTGCCTGCCCACTCACTCAAAAGGAGGTTTATTTATTTATAAAGAGCCGAGGTAGTGCAGTGGTTAGGGTGCAGTACTGCAGGCCACTTCAGCTGACTGTTATCTGCAGTTCAGCGGTTCTAATCTCACCGGCTCAGGGTTGACTCAGCCTTCCATCCTTCCGAAGTGGGTAAAATGAGGACCCGGATTGTTGGGGACGATATGCTGACTCTGTAAACCGCTTAGAGAGGGCTGAAAGCCCTATGAAGCGGTATATAAGTCTAACTGCTACTGCTACTGCTATTGCTATTGCTATTGCTATTGCTATTGCTATTGCTATTGCTATTGCTATTTATTTATTTATTTATTTATTTATTTATTTATTTATTTATTTATTTATTTATTTATTTATTTATTTATTTATTTATTTATTTATAGGGTTTGTATGCCGCCCACTCTCAAGAGACTCAGGGTGGCTTACAGATAAAAAGGAAAGGGGGAAACATACAAAAAATAAAAAATAAAAACATTAAAATTCCACAACATTCATGGCTTAGGATGGGGGCTGGATAAATCAACAGCCCCAGGCCTGCTGGAACAGCCAAGTCTTGGTCGCTTTGCGGAAGGCCGGAAGGGTAGTAAGGGTCCGGATCTCCACAGGAAGATCGTTCCATAGGGGCGGAGCAGCTACAGAGAAGGCCCTCCTCCGGGGAGTCTCCAGCCAACATTGACCGGCAGATGGAATCCGGATGAGGCCTAGTCTGTGGGATCTTATGAGTCTCTGGGAGGTAAATGGCAGGAGGCGGTCTCTCAGGTAGCCAGGTCCAATACCATGTAGGTTTTAACCTCTGAAGTCCCTACCGCCCACCTGGAATCCCGAAATGCCTACTAGTGGGTGGTAGGGACCAGGTTGACGACCCATGCACTACACTTACACATGCATACACAAGTCTTTGTCCAGAGCATCTTCTACGTAAAACTGAATACTATATGTTGAATATCAGTATAGCAATGCTTTTTGATCATTGGCCTCAGTGCCTTTGAGTGTCAAATCAACATACTCAAAGAATGTGTTGATCTTTAAGTCCACTGATTAGTACTGTAATGCAGATTTATAATTCAACAGAATTATTTTTTTGGGGGGGGGGGAATGTATGCATTTGTATGATTTTCCCAGACTGGGACAATTTTTTAGCCCAAGAAATGTTCTTTGTGCCAAGCAGAGAGAGAGAGAAAAAAAATGGATTCATAGGATGAAATACATTTTTAATCTTTTTCAGGAGGTAAATAGCTCAGTTCTTTTTGTGTGTTCTCTATCTGTACTCGGGCGGTGAGTCAGCCTCACAGCCTGAAGCAGCAATCAGCAGGAAAAGCACATATTTTAACTAAAAGGAAGGAAATGGCTGTAATTATCATTAGTTTCACAAAAGTACCTGCTCACAAGGACTGCACCAGACCAAGACCTTCCTGTCACCCAAAATACCTTACAAAAAAAAGGACTCATAACATTATTTGCCTCGGATTGCTGGTAATAATGGGCAAAAAAGCCATCCTCAGTCAAACTATTCTGACATTAAGAAAAGCAGTGGGAATATCTAAAGGGGGGTGGAAGGAGTCAAGAAAATATTGCCAAATTCTAAGTTCAATCAATCAGAATAGAGCTGGAAGGAACCCTGGAGGTCTTCTAGTCCAGCCCCCTGCTCAAGCATGAGACCTTTTACTATTTCAGACAATTGGCTGTTCCAGTCTCTTCTTAAAAACCTCCAGTGATGGAGCATCCACAACTTCTGGTGGCAAGCTGTTCCACTGGTTAATTGTCCTTATTGTTAGGAAGGCTCTCTGTTCAAGGCAGCTTCCCTCAGTAACCAAGAAAGAAACCACTCAAACTCCATTTTGCAGAATTAAGAGTACTTTTCCTGGTCGATAGCAGCTAAGCAAAACAGGATCTGAGGCAAAAGTGGGCATAATCATAGATATCAATATGTGACCCAACCCCCTCTCCCTGGTAACCCCATAGTCCAATCAGCACACCCCACAGGTGTCATGTAGAAGACATCTTTGAAAAGCATCATCAGTTGGTATGCCGGACAGTTGGCCTTGGCGGCAAATCTTCTATATATATTCTGAGGTTTTCGCGGGTGTTAGTATGTAGGTCTCTAGTTATTCGGGTTTTCTCCCGCGTAAAATTGGAGATGTCTTGGCGACGTTTCGACGAAGTCATCTTCAGGCTTGGTGCTTCCAGGAGCAATGTGAGATCTCGGCTGTTTCTTCCTTTTAACTGCCAGTGAGGGTTTGAACTGATTGGGTGGGAGCTTGGCTGTGTTCTGATTGGGTGGAGGTGTGTCCTGATTGGGTGGAGGTGTGTTCTGATTGGTTCGGGGTTTGTGTTTCATGTAAGGATAGGAGATGCTTACCAAATGTTTTTTCCCATTTTCTTTTTTTTTTCCTCCGAAATTACAGTGTTTATTCAGCTGTGACACTGCAGACAAACAAATAGATTTATAGCTGACATCCGAGTTGCATATAAACCAAAGATGCATAATTAAAATATGGAATAAATCTCAATCCCATTTTCAATCTTGCCTCTAGCTCTGGGATTTCCTCCTGACCCTTGGTCAGACTATTAACCATCTCCAACTGTGTTTAACCTCTGATGAGGTTGGCGCTAAGTGCTATAAACAAAGATCATATAAAACTATTCTTCTTACAACAGTGAGATCCTATTATACCTATGTCGGTTTTCAGACATAATTTGCTGTGCTACATTTGAAGCTACCTATCTGAAATTCTTTAAATGTCTTGGTAAATTTCTATTTGCCAGTTAATGATGCTGATACAATTGTATATTTCGGCTTCTGAAACTCCTCAGACAGGAAGGACCTTAAAATACATCAGAGGAAAAGATATTAGTCATTTCTCGATACTGTTGTCAAAATACCGGTGGGTGTTTCAGTGTCACTTCTAGAAACCGATTTACAAGCACACACACACAGGCACAACATTTTCAGTTCTTCTGTCAGAAGGCTAGCTGGTTTTATATACGTCTTTTCTTCAGTTCTTCTGCCAAAGGTTGGCAGAATTGAAAAGGCAATTAAGAATAAAACAAAAAAGAATTAGACCAAATTAGGTAAAGGAAGTTTTTCCTCGTGTCTGACTGTAGGGGGCAGTGCTCATCTGTATTTCTTGGCTAAGGGAGTCAGTGTTGTCTGAAGACAATTTCCATGGTCATGTGGCCAGCATTTTTTATAACCTCTTCTGTAGGTGTGACCTGCTTTGTGGGAGTGGCTTGCTGGCCATGTGATTGGGTGAGCGTGGCCAACTTGTAAAATGTGGTGAAACTCACTTAACAACGCTCTTGCTTAACAACCAAAATGTTGGCTCAGAAACTCTGGCATTTGAAGCACGCAAGTCTTAAAGCTGTCAAGTTACAAGACCCTTGCACCCCCTAACCCTTTAGAAAAAAACACCCAGAAGTGTTCAAACTTGACAGTTTTAAGACTTGTGGACTTCAACTCCCAGAATTCCTCCTCTCTCTCTTCATCTTGATGATGTGTGGACAGGCAGGGGGAGGGAGCTGGAACCGGTTCTAAACGGCACTCTAGATTTGTGGAACCTCTTCTATAGAAGAGGTTAGAACTGGCAGGAACCCACCCCTGCTTCTCACTGAAGTGGTACCTATTTATCTACTCGCATTCGCATGCTTTCGAACTGCAAGGTGGGGAAGGAGCTGGTACAAGGAACGGGAGCTCACCCCATCACACTCGGGTTTTGAACCCCAGGCTGTCAGGTTTTTTAGCTGATGAGCTTAGCTTCTTTAACGCACTCCCTAGACCAAGTTAAAATCATACAATTAAAAGCATAACTAAAAAGACCCCCCCCCCAAAAAAAACCCTGTAACAAAATCATCTTCCAAACAAACAAAACGAAATTTGAAGCGTTTTCCAACAGCAGAAAGATTAGGCCTCCTCCGAATTCCATCATCCAGCCAGTGTAGACTGGCAACTACCCGGAGGAGGGCCTTCTCGGTGGCTGCTCCGACCCTCTGGAACGAACTCCCCGTGGAGATTCAGACCCTCACCACCCTCCAGTCCTTCCGCGCTGCCCTAAAGATCTGGCTGTCCCGGCTGGCCTGGGGTTAAGACCCTAACCCCACTCGAATTGTGTGACTGTTGTGTTTTTTAAATGATGTAGTGTCTTTATGTTGTAAAATGTTTGTCCTTCCCCCCCCCCTTTTTTTTTTTGAACTGTGAGCCGCCCTGAGTCCCCCCAGGGAAAAGGGCGGCATACAAATAAAGGGAAAATGAGATGAAAAAAAATGAAAATTAAGCAAACACAAGTCCTCAAAAAAGCCATTCCACCATCTGAGAGCTGAAGTGATGAGTACAGTTGTTTTGGAGGACACAGCCTTCGTATTAGTGCTTTTTAAAAAAAAAACACGTGGGCTTTATTGTATAAACTAAAAAAACAATCTTTTTTTTCTAAAAAGAAGAAATGGTCCACAGAACATAAATGTCCTCCCAATTGATCTTATTTGTCCAGCTTTGTCCCAGGCATCAATTAGGAAGGTCACGTTTGAGACTGACTCAGATCTTGGTCTACATGATTACATGGTTACGTTTCTGTATTCTGCTGTGTTTTGACAAAGGACTTATGTTCCTTTTCAGACTGAGGGAACCCAATCCAAGAAAGCTGCCTGTCTTCAGTGTTTCTATTTCTTCTCTCTTCACTGTTTTTGTGATCTATGGGGTTGGTAAATCTTGCCAAGGCCTGTCTATCTCAGCTGCTTAAGCAAGGCTCTCAGTCTTGATAAACTCATCACGTAAGACGAAAACATAAACCATCTCGGCTTTTGAATTTCCCGTCACAGGAAAAAAGTTTCCCCAGCTGAATTAGCCTCAGGTTTTCCAGATTTCCCCACTCCAGATCCAAAGATAAGTCCAAAAAATCAACGATAACTTTCTGCTTACAAAAAGAAAATGTTTTCTGATCGCACACAGTTATATAGATGAATAGACAACCCATGACGTGTTGGGTCATCATTTCAGAGATATTCCCTTACCTCAACTGAGAAGCAAAGTGACCACAAGTGGGCAAAAAAGCAGTGGGAGCAGGGACAACTACTAAGTTATAAGAGCCGAGGTGGCGCAGTGGTTAGGGTGCAGTACTGCAGGCCACTTCAGCTGACTGCTATCTGCAGTTCAGCGGTTCAAATCTCACCGGCTCAAGGTTGACTCAGCCTTCCATCCTTCCGAGGTGGGTGTAATGAGGACCCAGACTGTGGGGGCGATATGCTGACTCTGTAAACCGCTTAGAGAGGGCTGAAAGCCCTATGAAGCGGTATATAAGTCTAACTGCTATTGCTATTCCCTATGGGAAGCTGACAGGGAGTATCAGAAATTTCCTTCCTTCCTTCCTTCCTTCCTTCCTTCCTTCCTTCCTTCCTTCCTTCCTTCTTTCCTTCCTCTCTCCCTTACTAACCAGTTTCCCTTATGAAACACTGTTTCCTCCAGTTAAAGGTCATGACAATAATAGTTTTAGTAATATATAGAGATTTGTGCCCCAGTGGCATTAAAATAAGCCATATTTTTCTTCTTACAATATGTTTCTCTGTGTGTCCTACTCAGAGGTGGGTTTCTGCCAGTTTGGCCAGGTTTTAGCAATAGCAATAGCAATAGCAATAGCAGTTAGACTTATATACCGCTTCATAGAGCTTTCAGCCCTCTCTAAGTGGTTTACAGAGTCAGCATATTGCCCCCAACAACAATCCGGGTCCTCATTTTACCCACCTCGGAAGGATGGAAGGCTGAGTCAACCCTGAGCCGGTGAGATTTGAACAGCCGAACTGCAGAACTGCAGTCAGCTGAAGTAGCCTGCAGTGCTGCATTTAACCACTGCGCCACCTCGGCTTTAGCTGAACCGGTAGTGGAATTCAGGCCCGGTTCGCAGAACCGGCAGCGACCCAGGCCTGCCACGCTCCCAAACTGGTTCCCTCACTGCCGTTTGTCCACCGCCATTTTGAATTTTAGTGACTGCGCATGCGCCGTTCACTGTAAATTGTTCTGCGCATGCGCGAAGAACAATTTACATTGAACAGCGCGCACACATGCAGCACGCATCTGGCACACAGGTTGTAAACTGGCAGTAACCCACCCCTGGTCCTACTCACACGCTACTGAACTCCATGGGGCTTCCCTCATAAATTGAATTATTCTATAAATATTGCATGACATATGCTTTAAATAGACAGGCGGTATAGAATATTGCAATCAATAATGAATCAGAACAATTAAGTACAGTTTTGCAGTGTTAGGAAAAGCAATTTTGCCTTGACAAAAATGTGTGTTCTTTTGAAGCACCCCATGAAGAGAAGCCGTTTCCCCTCAATTTCAAGCCGTTTCAACTCAACAAAAGCAGTTTCTGCTCAGGGGATTAGATTCCTCTTGATGCTTTTAATCAGGGACACCCACAGTGGGAGGGGGGGGGGTTGTGCCAATATGATGTATGTATAATGTGAGGGAGTTCTGCTTTCAATGGGTCCATTACTTGGAATGCTGACACCTTTGTTTCAATTGCTGAAACAACGGCAGGCAATGTGCAAAATGTGCAGAAATAAAAGTTCAGTTTAAAGCAGATAAACCTAGCGAACCGTAAGCAAATATTGGAAAAGAGCATTATGAACAACATATTCCAGCATGATCACAGATCACAGCCTGTTCAGGACCCACTGAAAAGCCATGATTTTACTGCTTTCTTAATGGATGCAACCGTTAGACCAGAGGTGGGTTCCTACCAGTTCGTACCTATTCGGTAGAACCAATTCGTCATATCTACCGAACCGGTTAGAAGAGGTTCCACCAGTGAACCCGGAAAGCAGGCCACACCTACAGAAGAGGTTCCAAAAGTTTTTGAAACCCACCACTGGTCCTTGGATATGATTATTCTACACTCTCATGCTCCTATTTATAAAACTCAGTGCCTCTGTGAAAGGTAAGGATGACTACTGCGTTTGTGGTGCAATCAGAACATTGCGTGTGTTGAAGTTGTTTTAACGCAAACCAAAGATGCCTTTTATAAAAACAAGTTTACATCCTATTCTTATGCATGCCAGTGCTGTCTGTGAGGTAATTTAAGGTGGTTCTGAGAAGTGTCATCGGCATCTTCATATCTGGTCACATGGGCAGCAAGCCACTCCCATCCGGTCACATGGCTGGCAAGCCACTCCCACAAAGGAGGCCACACCCACAGAGTAGGTTCGAAAAAAATTTTGAAACCCACCACTGGATTGCATGTTCTATTTTAGGAAGTGGACAATATTCTGAACGTAATCAGTGTATCCATGCGAGAGCTCGCAGGCAGTGATTTCTTTAGAAGCCGTGGCTAAAAGCAGGAGGTAATTATTTCTATATTAGCACAGCAGACGGTTGCTCAGATGAAATGCCACCCCCTTGCTCCAAGAGGGGCCTGCCGTGTCATTGTTTAAAGGGAAGTGAAGAAACTCCGGAGTGCATTTTGCACCATCAAAAGGAAGCAATTCCACATAAATAAGCTAATTTGATAAACCAATCTATAATTTTTGACAGGCCAAGAGACAGGCCACAGCGAGGAGCAAAACAGAGGTTCCTCAAAGCTGCTTTTACTTGGCACTAACGTTGATCACAAAAATAGGAGCCATAAAAGCAGGGATGGAAAACATCTGGCTCCATGGCAGATGGGCAATTCAGTTATCAACACATCCCACTGTTAAGTGAATGGGCTGATTTAATGCTGAAAGTATGGCTTCCCCGCTCTCATTCATGTGCTGATTGTTAAAATACTTGTTCCAATAAAACAGAGCTTTTCAACAGTACGACATCCTTTGTGCTCGCTTGGTTGATCCTCTCTTCCTCCCCCTCTTGAGAGCCTGCCTTCCCTATGCATTGTCCCAGCGTTGCAGCTAAAACAAAGAGATGAGTCACTGCGAAGGAAGGAAGAATAGTAGTGCAGCCCTGTGGGTTTTCCATTAAAGCACCATCAAGGCAAAACTTCATGCCTTGAATAACTCACCTGGTTTCTATAGGAAATTTTCCGGGAACCACGATGTGCAACACAAAAGGAAAGAATAGCACACAACAATGGCTTAGAATGTTAGAAGCACAAAGAAAAGATAGAACTCGCTTTGAATGCTACTGTCGGGATTTGAACCCGTAGAGACACATGGAAATGGGTTAGCTGTAGGAAAGGTGCCGGGGGGGGGGGGGGGAGAATCAGTAAAAGAAATCATTGTCAAACAAGAGCCAAAGATCTTTTTGAACTCCTGTAGACAGAATAGAGTTTTATATGGTTTTCTTTCTAGATACACACACACACACACTCGCACAGAATATCTAGTTAAATTCTGCCTTTTGTTAAGCTTGAAATGAGAAGGGATGACCCTGACTTTTTGACAGTTTGATAAACTGCACGCAGTTATTATGTCTCTGCAGATTCTGTCCTGCTGTTCTGTTATGAGCCATTTTAATGGGGGGTTTTTTTGGAAGCCGCAGTATAAAGTAAAATACTTTGTCTCCCTGTCTTCCATCTATATAAAAGGTAAAAGTTACCCTCGCACATATGTGCTCGTCGTTCCTGACTCTAGGGGGCGGTGCTCATCTCCATTTCAAATCCAAAGAGCCAGCGCTGTCTGAAGACATCTCCGTGGTCATGTGGCCGGCATGACTAAATGCCAAAGCCACACGGAAGGCTGTTAACCTTCCCACCAAAGGTGGTTCCTGTTTTTCTACTTGCATTTTTTTACTGCTGGGCTGGCAAAATCTGGGACAAGTAACGGGAGCTCACTAGGGATTTGAACTGCCAAACTGCAAACTTTTTTTTTATTATTAAATGTTTTTTAATTTTAGTTTAAAACTGGTACAGCATCTTTCTTAATATATCAATCAATTACAGATAAGTTTTGGTACATCTCCTCCACAGCCAACCAACATAACTCATATTAACTCAAGCATTATTATATATCCATTTTCATTTAACTGTGATTATTATTTAGAAATATTGGTAGGAGTAATAATCTTGAACAAAAATCAAAAAAAAAAGAAAAAAGAAAAAAGGACAAATAGAAAATTAAAATTAAAATAAAAGATAGTAAATAATACAAAAAAAGACAAAAACGACAATCAGGAAAACAAAACAAAACACAAGTGTCTACTATGAAAAAAAAAGAAGTATATCAACTGGTTACAACATGTTTTGGTGCTTCTCTTCCGTTAATTCATATTAACTCGAATATTTACCATATCAACATCATTATACCTTCAGTTTTAATTATTATGGTTATTTAAACATCCTTCATCCTTAGCTATGCTAAAGAATTAGTCCATAACACATGCTGGCAATTCATTTACTTATTTGTAAAATCCTCTATTATCATCAAATCCTCATATCCTATTTTAGCTAAACATCCATAATATTCAATTATATCATATATCATAACATTTTCCCAATTTGCCAAACTGCAAACTTTTCTGATCAACAAGCTCAGCATCTTTGCCACTGAGCCACCGAGTTACCTTCCCCATCTTTGTAGTGAATGGCATTTGATTCCATAATACTAGGCTAAGGGGTAGTTGAATGCCCTTTGATCATTGGATCTTTTATTGTGAAAGATTCTTGTGTAATTTATAACAATGTACACATATAAAATTGAGTTTTAAAAATGTAAGGAGAGCCCTATTGGATTAAATGGAAAGGGGCTCCTCTGATTTTAAGTAGTATTGAGAAAATAGCAGGGAGCCATGGGATCAAAGTGTCAAAAAGCACACAGAGTGGACTATGCCAAAATGGATTTTTAAAAATCTTACGTTTATTATTTTTATAAATAACACAAGTTAGTGAACATACCTCATACTATTCCGTCCTCCTATTTTCCACACAACAGCCCTTGAAGTTGTTGTTAGTTGTGAAGTCGTGTCCGACCGATCACCACCCCATGGACAACATTCCTCCAGGCCTTCCTGTCCTCTACCATCCTCTGGAGTCCATTTAAGCTCACGCCTACTGCTTCAGTGACTCCATCTAGCCACCTCATTCTCTGTCGTCCCCTTCTTTTGCCCTCAATCTTTCTCAGCACCAGGCTCTTCTCCAGTGAGTCCTCCCTTCTCATTCGGTGGCCAAAGTATTTCAGTTTCATCTTCAAGATCTGGCCTTCTAAAGAGCTGTCAGGGTGGATCTCCTCTAGGACTGGCCAATTTGATCGCCTTGCAGTCCAAGGGACTCGCAGGAGTCTTCTCCAGCACCAGAGTTCAAAGGCCTCAATTCTTTGATGCTCAACCTTTCTTATGGTCCAACTTTCACAGACATACATCGCAACTGGGAAATCCATAGCCTTGACAATACTGGCTTTCATGCCTAAAACAGGATTAGAACTCAAAATCTCTTGCTTTTAGCCTGTGACCTTAACCTCTAAACCAAATCGGTTAGACCTGTCAATAGAATCCCTCCGGTTATCAGTTTCGGATTCTAAAAATAATTAATATTGGGGAATATTACTCCCGACCGAAAGCAATCTTGAGATAGACTATGAATTAGTCTCCAAAAGAAACAGGAACAATAATTTTAATTGCTCTTACATAAATGGAAACTGTGACTAAGATGTTATTCTGTTCAACCATGCATACATGGACGATTACTTAAAAATATCCAGATCTGCCATATGAAACATCATAGCATTGATAGTGAAGAGTATCAATGAAAGCTGCAGGACTTGAAATTAAATGAGCTTTGGTGGATACCAAGGGATGCGGGGGATCTATAGCTAAGATGCTGAGCTTGTCAATCAAAAGGTCGGCAGTTCGGCGGTTCGAATCCCTAGTGCCACATAATGGAGTGAGATCCCATTACTTGTCCAAGTTTCTGCCAACCTAGCAATTCTAAAGCATGTAAAAATCCAAGGAGAAAAATAGGAACCATCTTTGGTGGGAAGGTAACAGCGTTCCGTGAGCCTTCGGCATTTAGTCATGCCGGCCACATGACCACGGAGATGTCTTCGGACAGCGCTGGCTCTTCAGCTTTGAAACAAAGATGAGCACTGCCCCCTAGAGTCAGGAATGACTAGCACATATGCGCGAGGGGAATCTTTACCTTTATTCCATATTTAGTAAGTATGGTCTTACTAAGGTTTTATAAAGCAGTACTTTGGTTCTCTGCCTCTGTTCATGCAATCAAGGATTGTATTGGCTTCAATGCAGGAAAGCTCTTTGCAATGGGAAGAACTCATGCCCCCTTGAAACTTCCATTCCAGCTATTTCTGCTAATAAATGGAAAAAGACATTGCCAAATGAGAAAGAGGTTGCCCATTCAGTTGGGCCACTCCAGAGACCACTTGTGATTGAAATGAGATTCATCCTGGCTTGAATACTGTGGCCATCTCCCCAGGAACACAAGTGGCCATTGGTAATATGTTCAAGTGACTACATTTGCAAATATACGGATCTTTAAGCAGTAGTGATTATAAAGTGCAATTTAGTTTATTCCCTGTTGTGTCTAGAAGAGCGCAGCCTAAGGCCTTTGTTAGAATATAAAGGCAGAATACTGTACTTCAGCCCTGGGGAATAAATGAAATTAATAGTTTAACAGCAGTATTAAAGCCCTATTTGAGTCCTTTGAAAAGCCTACTTTTCTTGCCCCATTCTCCTTCACAGTCTTACAACAATTGATCATTGCTGAACCAGAAAGAGAAGAGTTTGAAGTCTTGTGAAAGAAAAGGCTTTAAAAAAAAACAATTAAATATGCAAAATATACTATTTTGAAATAGTGAACAGCAAATAATTAATTGAACATTCATCTATTTTGATAGATGAACAGCAAATAATTAATTGAACATTCTTTATTTCTCACACATAAATAGCCTGTCCTGTGTCCTTAGTTGGTCTGGTGCATTTATTTTTCCTTTTCTTTCTGTTAAGTTGCAGGTTAGCTCTGAAAAGTGCACATTGCACATTTCATATACCATAATTCTGAGAATGGAACTGTTTGAGCAAGTAGTTTTCAACTTAAGACCACAATTGAGCTCAAAATGTCTGTTGTTAAGCAAGACAGTGGTTAAGTAAGTTTTGCCCCAGTTTGTGTGATGATTCCCCTAGACACTTACCTCTCTGTATGTCAGCTCGGGGGCGGATGAACCAGTTCAGAGGTTGCTTCCTACCGTTTCAACTGAACCGGTAGTGGTATGCGGTTCCACCACAAAACCGTGTTCGACTAAAGCGTGCTCAACGAAACCGCGTAGCTGATGTCATCACAGGGCGACAACAGCGCAGAGACAGAAGCACGCTGTAAACATTAAATCTAAAATTAACTTTTGGCTTAATGAATTTTATTCTTGTTTTGCAGCCATTTGTATCAATTGTTCCAAATTTCATAATATTCCGACTCTTCTTTATCTTTTAATTTCAGTGTTAATTTGTCCATCTCTGCACAATCCAAGGTTGTTTTTTTTTATCACTAATTCGTCCGAGGGGGTATTATTTTGTTTCCAGCATTGGGCAAATGCTATTCTAGCTGTCGTTAGCAGATGTATGAATATGTACTTAATTTTCTTTGCATATTTCCCTTTGATTATTCCCAGCAGAAAGATTTCGGGTTTGTATTTTATCTGTTCTCCTGAAATTTCTTGCACCCATTTCCAAATTTTTGTCCAATATTTTTGTGTTTCCGGGCAGGTCCACCAGTTGGAGATTCTAACTCCCTGCCATATCCTGGGACGACGTGCTTCCGTTTTACAAAAGCTTCATCCTATCAAGTACATCAGGTGTAAGCAATATGAAATAAAAGGAGGCTGGATTTACTCTCTGTTGGGGACAACTTGCAACCCTAACAGGTTTGGGAACGAAGGCACTCAATGTATAAGTAGTTTCAGTTCCCATCTGTGATGTTGCATTGTCATTCTTGGCCTTTCTCCTCAGGCAAAACTTCAGAAGATGATGTCAGACTACTGTTAACATATTTATTCGTAAGTCAAATATACACGCAGTTGCTAGGCAAAATTGTACCAAGAGATATCTGTACATTCACAAGGCACTTAAGGATCTCCTGCTTATAATAACTCTGAAATTATTCTGTGGGAAACGCACCTACTCAGGATGGAAAAAGCCTTTGCATAAGCCAAGCCAAATTCATTATGCAGTATATCATTAAAGAGCACATCAGCGACCACGAGTTCCCAGATGGAGAAGGGCTGGCACCATGATGGAGCAGACCTACTCCTGACCTACCAGTGGTGGGTTTCAAAAATTGTTGGAACCTACTCTGTGGGTGTGGCCTCCTTTGTGGGAGTGGCTTGCTGCCCATGTGACCGGATGGGAGTGGCTTGCTGCCCATGTGACCGGATATGAAATTATGAATTCGTACTTAGGTCGGTCCAAGTAGCTATTCAGAAGTTAGTGGTTAGAAGCAATCGTAAAGCAAGAGATGGAATTAAAACCAGAAATATTTTGTTGGCTATTTGAAAGGGAGTATAATATATATTTAATTTTACACATGTTAGCAGCTGCTGGAATTGTGTTTGCACAACAGTGGAAAAACAGAGATATGTAAATGAATAAATATTACAATGTGCAGGAATAAATAAATTGACAATTAAAATCAAGAAGGCTTTGAATACTTTTTCACGTGGGATTGGTTTTAGCAATTGCCAACTAACGGAAACAGAAATTAGAAATCCAAAAGTAGGAAAGAAAACACCAATTATGTAAGGAAAGGTCCCTAAAATATATAAGGAAATATTACTAGATCATTATTAATGCGTAGATAACTGCGGGACATTACACACCCACCAGTGGTGGTTTCAAAAATTTTTGGAACCTCTTCTGTAGGTGTGGCCTGCTTCCCGGGTCCACTGGTGGAACATCTTCTAACCGGTTCGGTGGATTTGACAAACCGGTTCTACCGAATAGGTGCGAACTGGTAGGAACCCGCCTCTGTGACCTACCTACTGCCTTTGGAGCCAAGCCAACCTCGAGGCAAAATCTGGAGCAGGAGTCCTGGAGTGAGGAGGTATGCTAGAGGAATAACACCTCCCTAACAAACCTTGGTCCAGCTTGAACCTCATAAGGCCCTCCTTCCATGGTTGTAGGAGAAGACAGTCAACGGTTTTGAAGGTGGTAGAGTGATCTACACCCCAACGGCAGATAAAACGGCAGAACCATCTTCTAGGAGAAGGGAAACTCTGATTTCAAACCTCCACTGTTTTGTGGCCATATCCACTACTGGAAAAAGCTTCAGGAGTCAACCTCGAGGCAAAATCCGGAGCCGGAGGCCTGGAAGCAGTTCGTGACTGTGTACAACCACATTCTGTAACTCCTGCCATACAACTGGAACCAATCGTATCAGCTCTGCCATTCCGTTAGACTATTTCAGCTGCTTGGGTAACAGTCTATCCTTCATACTAGTCTACCCAGGCCTCATGCTCTGGAGAGGACACTCCAGCTTTGCATACAGCATTGAAACAACACGGAAAGCGGCAGTTACCGGTCATAAGTCTTTGCTTGATTGGCGTAAAGTGTGACGCTCTAAGCCAATTAAAGAATCCTTCTCTGGGCCTGCTTTGACTGAAATTCTACTGACAACGCCATTTGAATGGCACCTTTTATGAAAGAATACGTTACACACTCAAGGTCCATACTTTTGTATCATTCACTATCATAAATAGTAAAGGCAAATCAAAGTAACGTGATTGCACTTGTATACTGTTGCTCTTTAATTCCAGTGTAAAAATAGGACAAGCTGAATATATTAATAGATAGTAGAAATACACCGAAGGGAGGAGTAGAGGGATAGAAGAAAGAGGGGGAGAGAGGGTGGGAGAGAGGATGGGAGGGAAGGTGAGAAGGAAGGGAGTGTATCGGGAGAAAGGAGTGGTAGAGGGGGGAGGGGAAGTAGGGTAGAGGGGAATGATGGAGGGAAGATGGAAAGTTGGAGGGGGGCGAAAGAAAGGGTGTATGGAGGGTCGAAGAGGTACATTGGGTTTTTATTTTTGGGATATTATTGACAAGAGGAATGGCTGTGTTTATTGTTTAATGTTATATGGCCCCGGTTGTGCACGGTATATATGTGACTGTACGAAAATGAAAATGGAAAATAAAAACACATTTACAAGAAGAAGAAAAAAGTAAAAAAAAGTAAAAAAAAAATAGTAAAGGCAAATCTGAGATACATTGACAACAAAGTAAACAATAATTTCCTTTGGTGTAGACCTGTTTTTATCCTGAAAATAATAATAATCATAATGACACCCAGATGGTTTTGGCAACTCCCTCAGGAGAAGAAATGTAGTTCCTGGCCAGTGGTGGGTTCCGGATTCGGTTCCAACTGCTATGGTTGGAACGGCCCCAGAGTTACCCACAGGCATGCGCATGGCATGCGCACGTATGCACGCAGCACATGCATGCGTTCTAGCATCAAATGATGCTTCCACAAGCCTCCGCAACGCTCCAGATGCTCCATGGAGCATCGCGCAGGCGCTGTACACACCATGCACATGTGCGAATGCACCAACAGCATAAAGCACCGTTAAGGAGCGCGGTCGGGTGGGTGGGCTCTCCGGAGCACCGGAATGGAATGGTATCCGGTGCTCCGGGAAGGATCCGGTACACCCGTACCGGGGCATACCGCCTGCAACCCACCACTGTTCCTAGCTCACAATTTCTCTAAAGTAGGGATCAGCCGCTTTTATCCATGCTATATGAATCGTGACCCGTCAAAACCGCGTTCCACAAAAGCGCGGTCGACGAAATCGCATATGTGACGTCATCACAACGCGACAAAAAAGATCAAAAAATTGAAATTAAAATTAAATTACAGCAAGCCGATTCACATAAAGGTAAGGGTTAGGTTAAGGGTTAGGGTTAGGTTTAGAGCGTTAGCGTTATGTTTAGCGTTAGGTTAAGGGTTAGCGTTAGGTTTTTCGTTAGGTTAAGGGTTAGGTTTAGGGTTAGGTTAAGGGTTAGGTTTAGGGTTAGGGTTAGGGTTAGGTTTGGGGGGGTTAGGGTAAGGTTTTCCCTTTATTTTTACATTTTTCGATCTTTTTCGTCGCGCTGTGATGACGTCACATACGCGCTTTCGTCGACCGCAATTTTATCGTCCGCGGTTTTGTGGTGGAACCATATGAATCGCTCACAGGTTTTGAGGTTCTGTGCGGTTGCAAATCTGTCAAATTTTTGAATAAGCTTCCACATGAAAAGTGTAAAATGTTTAAGAGTGCTTTCCCTCCACTTTTGACACTTATTTTTAAGATCCAATTTATCTAACAGCACAATCACACATATAAAATTGAAGTAACTATAGATGCATATAGACTGCCAGGAACATAAAGTTCTCTTGTTTGGCATTATTGGAGAAAATCCAGCTTCCAAATTTTCTGTATAATGGTATGATAAATTTGAATGGAACAATTCTACCTTGGTCAGAATTATGGCCTTGAATCACATTAAATGCCTACAGATGTAAAACCTGTTGCAGGTTCGGGGAAATGATTTTGAATTTGACAGCAGTAACATTTAATGGCTTTTGACATGGGCTAGCGGAATAAATATAGTCTTTACAGAATAATTTTACAGTAACTCCCTTGGGTTTCCTGCATCCCAGGTCATATATTACCTTTTCTTTTCTTTATATTATAAAATATAGGAATGTAATGACAAAAACATTTACTACTGTACAACGAAGTACCTAATAAGCAGATTTCTTAAAATTATATGGCCCAATCTTAAAGCCGTCTACATACTGTTTCTATGTAAAATATCAGATATCCAGAACCTGCTTTACACTTCAGACCAGAGGTGGGTTCTTACCAGTTTGCACCAGTTCGGTAGAACTGGTTCATCAAATCTATCAAACCGGTTAGAAGAGGTTCCACCAGTGGACCCGGAAAGCAGGCCACACCTACAGAAGAGGCTCCAAACTTTTTTGAAACCCACCACTGACACACACACACACACACACACACACAGAGAGAGAGAGAGAGAGAGACATGTTACATAACACATAACATAAGACAGACAGACAGACAGACTTATACAGAGAGAGAAAGAGAAAGAAAGGAAGAAATAAAAAAAGAAAAAAGAAAGAAAAAGTGAGAGAGAGATGAAAGAAAAAAAGGAAAAAGGGACAGAGAGACAAAAGGAAGGAAAGAGAGAAAGAAGGGCGGGCGGGCGGGCTGGCTGGCTGGCTGGCTGGCTGGCTAACAAAAGCCTCAATTGGCTAAGTTGAGCAGGGAGGCACTATTAAAGAACCAGATAATGTTTAATAATGCAGGTTATAGTTCTAACTTTCCAAAGATTGATCTGTCTGTCTGTCCAACTGACTACCTCTTTATCTGTCTCTGTCACTGGGCTTTTTAAAACCAAACTGAAGTGTTGATTTCACAAAACTCATGACTGTCATGATAGATAACAGACTTGAGCCCCTAATAATTAAGGCAAAATTGTCTCAATAATCTGCCCTCTCCCGTCTCATGAATAAATTCCGGTGGATCTAAGAGTGATCACTTTGCTTGGTGTGACAGGAAAACCCAGGGGAGCCAAGAAATGACTCTGCCAAGTTCCATTATACAGAGAGAGAGAGAGAGAGAGAGGCATACATTTCCTAGAGAATCCCAGGGCCTCTCCAACTCCTCTCTCTTCTGAATTAATGCTTAAGCAGCCTCACTTGTGTCACCAGAGTAATGTCAGGCTAAACTTGCCTCAAGTAATACTGAACAGTGTTTGAATGTCTGGGCCAAGTCATGCATCAGTCTGCCAAACAGAGGAATTGTCACTTGTGCATACACTTTGCACAATTTGATGGGTCGTGTCTTCTTCCTTCTCTGCAGTCTCATGCTCTCTTTCATCCAGCTCATAGCACATATGTGCTAGTCGTTCCTGATCTAGGGCGGGGTGCTCATCCCCATTTCTAAGCCAAAAAGCCAGTGCTGTCTGATGACAATACCATGGTCATGTGGCTGGCATAACTAAACGCCGAAGGCTCACAGAACGCTGTTCCCTTCCCACCAAAGGTGCTTCCTATTTTTCCACTTGCATTTCTACATCCTTTCGAACTGCTAGGTTGGCAGAAGCTGGGACAAGTAATAGGAGCTCACTCCGTTATGTGACACTTAGGGATTCGAACCACCCAACTGCCGACCTTTCTGATCGACAAGCTCAGCGTTTTAGCCACTGAGCCACTGTGTCCCCTTCAGTGGTAGGATTCAGCCGGTTCGCACCTATTCGGGAGAACCGGTTGTTAACTTTCTAAGCAGTTCGGAGAACCGGTTGTTGGAAGAAATCTCCTTTTGTTTTTTTCCACTTTACAGGCTAATCCTGTAAGGAAGGCAGGAAGGAAACATTCTGGTGTTGTTTCTAGCCTGATCTTTGTTGCCCTGCTTACAGAAACTGCCTCTCCGGTTAACCCTTATTACATTGTAACAGCTAAGGCAAGCACCCATTGATGTGAGTGATGCTGAGTTGACTACACCCACCCAGTCACATGACCACTGAGCCACACCTACCCAGCTGGTCATTAGGGCAGAGAACCGGTTGTTAAATTATTTGAATCCCACCACTGGTCCCCCTACTATGTCAGGTAGCTGGGGTTAAAGCAAATTATGGCTTATCTCAATTGTGAAACCGCTTATATATTCGTAATCGTTTTCTGCTGCGCAAACAATAAAGATTGCTCTTTAAAAGAGAGAGAGAGAGAGAGATTACCTTTTAAAAGCTCCTATTTGTATCTGTGTTTATACGATGTTCTTTATGATACTCTCAGAATAGCAGTGAAAGAAAAGGAGAAGATTGGTTAAAATAATCAGGAATAAAGCAGCAGAAACAAAGGAAAACGAAGAAGAAATGCAAGAAAGTGTTAATATGTTATAAACATGATACTGTGCGTGGGGGGGTAGTGGGGGGAGAGAAATTATTTGCCTGATAACTAAAGGATGTGATACAGGTAGTCCTCAACTTACAACAATTCGTTTAGTGACCATTCTCAAAGTTACAATGGCACTGAAAAAAGTGACTTGTGGCCATTTTTCACACTTATGACCCTTGCAGGCTCCCCATGGTCATGTGATCAAAAATCAGATGCATGGCATATTTGAGGTTCATATTTATGACGGTTGCAGGGTCACAAGATCCACTTTTGTGACTTTCTGACAAGCCAAGTCAGATTCAATTTCAATTCAATTTACTTTATTTGTATGCCGCCCTTTTCCCTGAGGGGACTCAGGGCGGCTCACAAGTCAGGAGATTCACTTAACAACCGGCCTACTAACTTAACAACTACAACGATTCGCTTAACAACGGCGGCAAGAAAAGTCGTAAAACGGGGCAACACTTAACAAATGTCTCGTTTAGCAACATAAATTTTGGGGGCTCAGTTGTGGCTGTAAGTTCAAGGACTCCGTCTTTTCTATTCTTTAAATCTCACCTAGCCTTCTGAGAAAGGCCTACATGGGTCCAGATATCCATTTTCCTACAACATAGAGGAAAATGGATGAGAATCAGAGAGTCCCACAGAGTTTCAATCCTAAACTGTGCAACACTTAAAACATCTATTTTTTTTACCTAGTTTTTTTCAAGATGGCGAAGGTTCCTGAACAATAGGTTGGTGAGTGAGCCTTTGCTCAAAGTATTTCATTGTTTTTATATCCTTTGTACAATTTTTGGTTGCCATTCAAGGCATCACGCTTAATCTGGACATCCTCAGACAAAGTCCTATGGGATTGGGCGGCATATAAACGTTATTAAACTCTAACTCTAAACCTGGCGGCATATAAATGTTATTAAACTCTAACTCTAAACCTGGAGGTACAAATGAACATTGTAAAGCTACACACACACACACACACACACACACACACACACACACACACACAAGGTAATTGAATACAGGTACACCTCTGACCTTACTGAGTTGAGGATACGGCTCATGTGATGACATGGTAGTAGGAAACAGGAACATATCCATTTATAAATGTGTTCCCAATTTGTAGCTGTGGAACATCATTCTGATTTCACAGTCTACGGTTCAATGAAGTTCCTTGAAATATTTCCTTTGAGCGAATAACTCATTAAGATGAGGAAATCTAATTTGCGAAATACATTGTCTGGGCCAAAAAACATAAGCAGTCGGTGTAGGTTCCTCTCCTAGGAACTGTCTGAAGCATGTAAATCTTTAATGGTCTATAATTTTTCTCAATATTAGATTATACCGTTGATGGGTTTGCAGAAAGAATCCCAGAAACCTCCGTAATAGAAATGCTCGTTAATGTTGCCACCTATCTCCTCTTCGAGTATGTTAGAAACACAGGGACAGAAACCTTCCGACCCAGCTCGTCTTCAGCTTTAGCCTCCCTGACACCCTTCCTGCAGTTTATAGAGGTCACCGTATATCAGGGGTGGGTTTCTCGCCCCGTTCCAACCGATTCGGTTGGAACGGGGCCGGCGGCATCCTTGTGCATGCGCGTGGCGCACGCATGCGTACTAGCATCTGTCCGATGCTCCAGCTGCTCCTGGAGGATCGCGCAGGCGCTGTATGCGTCCTGCGCATGCGTGGAAGCGCAGAACTCGTCAAAACCGGGTAAGGATCGCGGGCGGGCGGGTGGGCCCTTCGCCGTTCCTGGAAGTTACTTACTTCCGGGTTCACCGACCAACCGGTTCGCAGGGACCGCCGCGAACCGGTTGAAACCCACCCCTGCCATATATCCTTCAGTTATGGCTTCTCCTATTTCTTATTTATGTCTTTTTTTTCCTCTTCACCCTTTTAGAGAGTTCTTTGCATAGGATGGATGGATGGATGGATGGATGGATGGATGGATGGATGGATGGATGGATGGATGGATGGATGGAGATGGGGTGGGAAGGAGATTCAGGCAGGTAGGCAGGCAGGCAGGTAGGCAGGCCAGCCGATAGGCAGGCAGGCAGGCAGGCAGGCAGGCAGGCAGACAGACAGACAGACAGACAGACAGACAGTCAGACAGACAGACAGACAGACAGACAGACAGACAGACAGACCGGTCAGAATAAGATCATCTCAGTCAAGAAGGGTTTTTTATATACTCCACTACAGAGGTGGGTTCCTACCAGTTCTGACTGGTCCGGCTGAGCAGGTAGTAACTCGGCCGACCACACCCCTGAACCGGTTCTATCGGTGACACCATAGGCGCCGTCATCTTCTTTTTTGCTTCTGCGCAAAAAAAACAAGTTTTGGGCTATTGCAAAACTAGCAGCTCTCATATCTTCCAGCCCAATCACCAAATGCTTGTCAAGTGCAGGAAATCAGGAGTCCAGGTCAAATGACTATATAGGTTTATTGCATGCTAAAGCTCTCTACAAGAATCTGAGCTACTAATGGTCAAAGCAAGTTGGTGGCTGGATAGCAGCTCTCATATCTTCCAGCCCAATCACCAAATGCTTGTCAAGTGCAGGAAATCAGGAGTCCAGGTCAAATGACTATATAGGTTTATTGCATGCTAAAGCTCTCTACAAGAATCTGAGCTACTAATGGTCAAAGCAAGTTGGTGGCTGGATAGCAGCTCTCATATCTTCCAGCCCAATCACCAAATGCTTGTCAAGTGCAGGAAATCAGGAGTCCAGGTCAAATGACTATATGGGTTTATTGCATGCTAAAGCTCTCTACAAGAATCTGAGCTACTAATGGTCAAAGCAAGTTGGTGGCTGGATAGGAGTCAACAGAATTCAAGGTGAATTGGACTTAGATCTCTTGTGGACACAAAGGGACTCGAGGCTGATGATGTGTTTGAGGCCCCCCACCCCTCGGGCTCCGCCTGGACATCTCCAACAATGCCAACAATGTCACTTCCCTCAACCACTTCCAAATCAAGCCAACTAGAGTCACCATAAAAGATATTTTGCCAAGATCCCTCAATTCTGAAACCAAGCCTAATAGCAAATATCTATTAAAAATAGACTGATTAAAATATATAGGGTGTGCAAGTCAATAGGAATTGACTAATTATTATGGCTCCTTGAGGCTGAACAATAAATGAATACATCATATAGTTCATTCTGTAATGCTGAATTAATGTTAGCAAGACAAAGAATAACTTCAAAGGGACCATGAATCAATTGATTATTTTTGTCAGCACGCTACTTCACTCTTATTGTACTGCTTACTGCTTTATATAAAGATAAATGCTTCCTTCCCTTTTCGCAAGAAATGTAACACATTTGTCTTGTTGAAGTCAGCATTGCCTAACATCCAAATTTGTTTTCCAATTAAAATCACCAGAGCAAAAGTGAGACAATAGAAGAATATGCTTTTTTGTCTGTTTTATAGCTCTGATTATGTGGTACAAAGCATCGTTTCAGGAACATACAGGCATACACACACCAGGGGTGGGTTTCAGGCGGTTCGCGGCGGTCCCTGCGAACCGGTTGGTCAGCGAACCCAGAAGTAAGTAACTTCCGGGAACGCCGAAGGATCCACCCGCCCGCCCGCGTTTCTTACCCGATGTTGACGAGTTCTGCGCTTCCATGCATGCGCAGAATGCATACAGCGCCTGCGCGATCCTCCAGGAGCAGCTGGAGCATCGCACAGGCGCTAGTACACATGCCTGCACCGCGCTCGTGCACGAGGACGCCGCTGGCCCCGTTCCAACCGAACTGGTTGAAACGGGGCGAGAAACCCACCCCTGATACACAGACATACAGAAATTCAAAAGTTTCTACAGAAGACTCTTATAATCCTATCTGTGGTTTCATAAAATGTGTATTCTCCATTTTAGATTCCTGGGATTCAGCCAGTTTATTAGGAAAGTTGGATATTTTTGTCGTTTCTTTTTATATGTTCCTTATAAGTGAATCAAAGTCAGATGTAAAAAGATAATGTTATTCCAGGGGTGATATTCACTTACCTTCCCTACCGATTCGCAAATGTGAGCATGCGCGCATCTGCGCATTCACTCAGGCTTCTATGCATGCGCTTTTGGCTTTAAAAGGGGCCTAAATGGGATGCCATAGAGCCGGCATAGGTTGGAGGGGGCCACCCATGATTTCCGCTACCAGTTCTGGTGAACTGGTCTAAACCGGCAGAATACCACCTCTGTGTTACTCCAATTTGACTGAAGATGAATCACAAAATAAAATTATTTCAATGAACAGAAAAGCAACGCAATAAAATAAAGTAAAAGAGCTCAGCAACTAGAAATATAAATGAAATGTAAAAATGGGTGCCTTTGTAATCAGGTAATCCCTGGATTACGAGCATTCCCTTAGCAAACGTTCAAAGTTACATGGTAAGCGCTCCCTAGCGTTTGCAAACAAGTCCCAAAAGTACAAATCTTGGAGCACTAGGGCAGTTGTTCGCCATTTTGAACAACCGCAGAGGCTCGGCAACATTCATCCTGAATGTTGCCGGCCCAAATGGAGCTTCTGAGAGGTGGATCCACCCAGTGGTGGGTTTGAATTGAATTGAATTGAATTTATTGCATTTATATGCCGCCCTTTTCCCCGAAGGGGACTCAGGGCGGCTCAGAATCCAAGTCAGGGAAGGGGATACAGATAAGGGATAAAAAAGACGAACAAAACAATACACAATTTAAAAGCACACAACAACCATACCATTCGAGGGGGGGGGGCAAAAGTTCTTTAGCCCCAGGCCTGTCGGAACAGCCAGGTTTTAAGGGCTTTGCGGAAGGCCTGGAGGGTGGTGAGGGTTCGAATCTCCACGGGGAGCTCGTTCCAGAGGGTCGGAGCAGCCACAGAGAAGGCCCTCCTCCAGGTAGTCGCCAGTCGACACTGGCCGGCGGATGGAATTTGGAGGAGGCCTAATCTGTGGGATCTGATCGGTCTATTGGAGGTAATTGGCAGCAGGCGGTCTCTCAACCGGTTTCTGCCGGTTCGCACCGGATCGGGAGAACCGGATGGTGAAATGGACCTGGAAGTAACTTCCAGAATGCCTGCCCTGGCCCTGTCGTGCTCCACGCTCACCCCCGCCCACTGGAGAGGTCCAGCGGCACAATCCACCAGACAGCAGAAGCAATCTCCTGGATTCCCCTCTGTCTTGCTTCCATCGATCTCCCAAAGTTCTTTCCCCAACATGTGATAGCTTTCTATTGGATTCCTCTCTGTCCTGCCTTCTCCGATCTCCCTAATTTCGGCCCTTAATCCTCCAGTTGTCTATTTTTGGGAGGTTTTCCCCTCTCTCCCCCCCCCCTTTCATAGGAGTCCCAAAAAGTTTTGCCACATGGCTTGGGGGTGGTGGTCATGTGACTGAGTGTGCATGAGTGATACCAAGTTGACCATAACTGCCCAGTCACATGACTGCCAAGCCACACCCACAAAATAGGCCACCCCCCACAGAATAGGTTCTAAAACAATTTGAAACCCACCACTGGATCCACCCCTCCAACGCTCCATTTGGGCATCCAGAGGCCTCGCCTGGCAAGTTGCAGGACAAAATAGAGCTTCCAAGGGCCGGATCTGCCCCCTGAAATCTCCATTTCCTGGCCTGCAATGGGCCTGGGGAGACCCGCGGAAGTCGAAACAGAACTGCAGAGTGTTAGATCGGCGGTAGAAATTACGAGGAGGCGTCTGAGGTAACCTTGAACCGTTTATTCAAACAAGAACGAATAGAACATCAACTGTGAGTAGACCGGCACCTCTCCTTCGTCTGACAGCCTTTTATACTCGGCTGTCAAATAGTTCAACCAATAGCCTCGCGTATGACAGCCTGGCAACCGGCAGGCGCGTCTGATTGGCTAAGACGCGCCTGGCTGCTGCCGAGCTGTCATTCGTAAGTCCGAGGACTTACGAGGCTACAACACAGAGGAGCGTATGTGGCTGAGAAACTGGAGAGAAGACTGGTAGATCTTCACAAGGTAAGTGACCTGGCACAGCAGGCTGGGCGGGACGGGGGGAGCAATTGTGGGGAGCATGAGGTATTTCAGTGGATTGGGGAGGCCTTGGGTGGTCTTAGGTAGGTGGCCTGCTCCATCAGTAGCCCCCCACTGCCCCCAGCCTTCCTGTTCCAGAAATGCCTCTTGTGCACTTAATGAGCCTTGCATTCGATTAGGAAATGTGTGGATGAAAGGAGGGAGGGATCACGGTCAAGGTACAAGATTCACTCCCATGAATCCTTGTGTTACGAATGGAATAGGCAGGCTCGTAACTCAAGGACTACCTGTAAAATATTAGTCAAGATTTTCAGAGATTAAAAGTTAATGCATAGGTCAATATAAGTGTTTGATTTTGAAAAAAAAGAACTCAACCACTATCATTGGTGATTACTTTAGGGTCAGGAAGCAATAGACCTCACTACGGGTAGTTCTCATCTTACAACCACAATTGGGGCCAGAATTTCCAAGACAGTTGTTAACTGAGAAAGGCCCAATTTTACTACTTTTCCAATATTTGCTAGACACATTTTAAGCATTTTAGCTAACTTAGCAGGTGGTAAGTGCCATCTATAAAACATTTTATATAAGTTTTCTTTATAAGAAGTTGCCATCGTTAATTTATAGTTCGTTTGCTAGAGGTTTTGGTTATTTCTGGTTACGTATTCATCCTAGTTTTCATGCAAAAGACTTCCACCTGTATTATGAGATCTTTTACATAGGAAGTGTCTCTAAAAACCTACTGGGAACAGTTGCATTAGGGCAGCTTTGGATTTGATTGACAGCATGCAGGATGGAATTCCTCAAAGCAGCCACTCTATTTATTATTATTATCTAGAATCAATATGACTGCTGAAGGAGACAGCCACATAGTGCAGGAAATGACACAGCTGCTTTAAAGGGCAGTTGCTATCATCTTATTTATTTATTTATTTATTTATTAATAAAATTTATATGCCGCCCAATCCCGAAGGACTCCGGGCGGCTTACAAAAAGAAGAAGAAAAAAGAAATAATAAAAAAAGATTTAAAATCACAACACATGCATTCATTCTAATAGGGGCTGGACTTCAACAGTGAGGTCAACAGCCCCAGGCCTGCCGGAATAGCCAGGTTTTAACAGCTTTCCTGAAGGCCATGAGAGTGGGTAAGGTCCGGATCTCTGGGGGTAGTTCGTTCCAAAGGGTCGGAGCAGCCACAGAGAAGGCTCTCCTCCGGGGAGCCACCAGCCGACACTGTCTGGCTGACGGCATCTGAAGGAGGCCCAATCTGTGGGATCTCACCGGCCGCTGGGAGGTATGTGGCAGTAGGCGGTCTCACAGGTACGCTGGCCCTAAACCATGTAGGGCTTTAAAGGTAATAACCAACACCTTGAATTGCATACGGAGACCAATTGGAAGCCAGTGCAGCTCGCGGAGGACAGGTATAATGTGGGTGTACCTTGGTACACCCAATATCGCTCGTGCAGCCGCATTCTGGACTAGCTGCAGTCTCCGAACGCTTTTCAAGGGTAGCTCTTGTGCTGTTCAAAGCAGTTATTATTATTGAGTTCTGTATCTCAGTTGGGTGTATCCCAACCCCAACTGCATTTCAAAGGAAGCTCCAGAAACTAATTCCTATCAAATTTAAGAAATAACTTTTCTTGAGAAAATCAACCGGGTAAAATAAAATGTTCAAATAATTAAATCTGAAGAATATAATACCCACATGAATATCACATCCCCTTTGTTGCTTTTTAAACCTTATGTTTCATTTTTCCCCCCACATTCTGTTGATACGTTTGATCTGCATATAAATTGTCTTTTGGTTCATTTCCCTTTGAATATTAACATCATCGTTCATGATGACCAAGGTCTTCAGAAGTATTCCTGAAAGCTATTTTTTTTCTTTAAATGATACAAATTCTCTCTGGAAGTTGGATCCTCATTAATTTCTCACTGAAATAAACCTTAGGCATAAAATGAGTTCATGCCACATTGCCGCAGTAACGCGATCCATTTTTCCTGTAATAATTAAAATGCTGTTCTGCTGGCATGACACACTCAATTATTTTTCAATGTGTATAAATACTCATTTTGAAATGCTATTTGTTTGAAAGTTTCCTCAGGTGGTATCATGCCTCAAAATGCTATCAAGTTGTGTGTGTGTGTGTGTTTTTTTTTTTTTTTTCTCATCACCACTAACACATTTTCACCTAGTGCTCTGAGATTGAAAGGCATTTATTGCAGAAAGCATTATACTGGGGTATTCAATTAAGACAGGGTATTCCTAGTAAGTTCCTGCCCAAAGAACCAAGAATGGCATGAGGGCTTCCTTCTGAATAGTTTTTTTTATTATTGTTGTTCACCTTTCCAAATGAAAACAATCTGCATAACCATTAGATATACTCTGTGAATTCCTAGGGAGGATCTGCCTTCATGCTCTTCCTGCCCATCTGGCCTTCCAAACTCCACTGTCTCTTTGCTCTCCGGGAAACAGTTCCTCCCTCCTGGGACTCCAGACTTCGTTCCACCACAAGAAGTAGTCACCAGGAGACCATGACATAAGCGCAGGGGTGGGTTTCTCGCCCCGTTCCAACCGGTTCGGTTGGAACGGGGATGGCGGCGTCCTTGTGCACGCACGCGGTGCACGCATGCGTACTAGCATCTGCGCGACGCTCCAGCTGCTCCTGGACGATCGCGCAGGCGCTGTATGCGTCCTGAGCATGTGTGGAAGCGCAGAACTTGTCAAAACCGGGTAAGGATCGCGGGCGGGCGGGCATGCCCTTCGCCGTTCCCGGAAGTTACTTACTTCCGGGTTCGGCAACCAACCGGTTCGCAGGGAGCGCCGCGAACCGGTTGAAACCCACCCCTGCATAAGTGTCAGAAGAGTGTAGCATAAAAGTCTACATTCAAGAAAGCCAGAGATGGTATTCAGCCGGTTCGGACCGGTTCACCTGAACTGGTAGTGGCAAACTGCAGGTGGGCCTGCCCACCTGCCCCAGGAACAAAATGTCCTATGTAGCCTCGTTTTCAATGCTGTGTGCATGCTGTGCATGCAAGCAAAGCACATGCATGGAAAACAGCATGCACATCCATGCTCACTGTTGAAGAAAGCTCATTTGCAGTCTTGAAGGCACAATTGCGCAGATACCTCATTTGAAATGGTGTCCTATCTGCTATAAAGTCTGTCTTGAGCAGGCATGCCTGTCCTGTATTTACAATTTATCACTTGTTGCAACAGGATATACAGAACGGCTAATTTACATACAGATATGTTGGAACTTCGGCCTCATTAAGCCAGTTAATGTAATGTACTCTTAATCGGAAGGAGATTTATAGCTCCTTTCTAAGCGAGATGCCAAAGAAACCCAGTGTAGATTTCACTACAGTAGAATTCACATGTTTTGCCAAAAATAATTCAAAGTCAAAATGGACAGTCAGGAATGGATGTAGTGCATATAGTTGAGAAAATGCATCCCCAAAACACATATATTGGCAAAACTGCATGCAAACATCAAATATATGTCTGTCCCTTGTTCTCAGCTAGTAAAATCATTGCACAAAATTCTGAAAGTTAAATCCATACTTCTAGAGGATCCCCAGCTTATGAAAAACTGCTTTAAGCTATCCTCCTTTCCCAAACATTGTGATTTAATAAAATATAGGGACCTAGACTACAATATTTCAGAGTATTGTAATGATTCATCTATCAATTCATCAGCGCTGTTTTAGTTGAAATAAATCTGATGGCATGAGTTTCTGGTGTGTGGAAATATGTGTGTGCCTTTAATGATTTAGGGATGGGACGCTGGCAACAGATACTGCTATTTGTAGTGTTCTGTTCCAGCCAAATTGCAGCAGATAATGAATAAAAGGACAGTGAAAAAAATATCATGAATGTGTAAAAATCCACCTGCCATTTTGCTTATGTATACACATTGCAAACACATTTAAAATTATAGATATATGAAACATTTTATGTGGATAATGAAGTCTGTTTATATTGTCCACCTTTAGATGCTGGAAATCAAAGATAATGAGACAGTGGATAGCATGGGCTATCTGTCTAACTTCTTCCTTTCCAGCAAAAACATGGTGACCACCTTCTCAAGTACATTAGAGGTCAGGATAGATATACAGAGAAAGAGTGCAGATAAGAGCAACAAAGATGATTAGGGGACTGGAGGCTAAAACATATGCAGGAACTGGGCATGGCTAGTCTAGTGGAGAGAAGGACCAGGACTGACATGAAAGCAGTGTTGCAATATTTGAAGGTCTGCCATTTGAAGGGGTCAACCTATTTTTCAAAGCACCTGAAGTCCAGACAAGGAATAATGGATGGAAACTGAACAAGGAAAGATTCAACCTGGAAATAAGGAGAAATTTTTTGACAGTGAGAGGAATCAACGAATGGAACAGAAGTTGCCTTCAGAAGTGGTGGGAGCTTCATCACTGGAAGCTTTCAAGAAGGGATTGCCATCTGTCAGAAATGGTGCAGGGTCTCCTGCTTGGTGGGGTTGGACTAGATGACCTACAAAGGGCCCTTCCTACTCTGTTATTCTGTTAAAGAGAGAGAGATTATTTTCCACCTGTTCTGCAATATACATATATTGCCTATAAAATGTGTGTGTGTGTGTGTGTGTGTGTGTCTGGGATAGCTATGAATCCCTGTAGAACAGTTTGAATGTGCATTGTTCAGCTTCTCAAACACTACATAAACCTTTGAATAGTATTCGTATTATAAAATTCTGATCTTTCCCCTTGGATTCATTCCCTCCACTTCAGGGAAAAATCAATTACCTTTTTCATTGAAAATGCCAGGGCTGAAAGGAAAAGAAAAGAAAAGAGAGGGGGGGGAAAAAGAGAAAAAAGAAAAGGAAGAAAGTTGCATAATTAATCCTGAAATATCCTGGTGGTGATTGAAAGCTTTTTGCTGGAAGTTATCTTCCGTTTCGGCTACAGCAAGCGTTTAGAAAACCGAGAGGGTTTGGCCAAGGTGAAAAACTAAATATCAAATCAGCCTGCACTGAACCTCTGCTGAATTTCAACTGACAAGTTTTGGTTCAAGGATAATAACTGTGAACAGCAAGACAGCCTTTCCGTATAGAAAGCTAACAATCTTCTCTAGCTCCACAGAAGATCCTGTATCTATTGCTGAAGGTCAGATTAAATTATGTCAGACCAAATCACGTCTCCAGTCACTGAACTGAAAAGCTATTTCGTGGGGACTTAGATTTCCCCCCTCTTTCTCTCAAGGTGGGGTTTTGGGAGGGGGGGGGGTTCAGTTCTGAGAGCTACTCAGAATGAACCAGTCCAGTGGTGGGATTCAAATAATTTAACAACCGGTTCTCTGTCCTGATGACCAGCTGGGTAAGCGGGGGATCAGTGGTCATGTGACTAGGTGGGCGTGGCCAACTCAACGTCACTCAGGTCGATGGGCGCTTCGCCTTAGCTGTTACAATGGAACAAGGGTTAACTGGAGAGGCAGTTTCTGTAAGGAGGGCAATAAAGATTAGGCTAGAAACAACACCAGAATGTTTCCTTCCTGCCTTCTTTACAGGATTAGCTCTGTAAAGTGGGGGAAACAAAATGAGATTTCTTCCAACAACCGGTTCTCCAAACTGCTTAGAAAGTTAAGAACCCGTTCTCCCGAATAGGTGCGAACTGGATGAATCCCACCACTGAACCAGACCCACATTTTGCAGAATTGGAAAATGGAAGTGCAGTATTTCCATGCCAATCTGAGAATCCAGGCTCAAAGCAATTTTGACATTAAAAGCCAGGTTCTGGGGGGTTTTTTTCATTATCATCAACAATTTTTCATCAACAATTTTAAAAATAATGTGTTGAAAAATGTGTTTTACCTGGTTAAGCTTCTGAGGAAAAAAAAAGGCCTGCATTGTCATGAAGTCACCCCTGAAAAGCCCTTTGATCTAACCACCATTGTTTTCTTTTTCAGGAAGTAAGAACAGTATGACCAAAGAATTGGACAGCTGAATATGGGTCAACTGGGTGAAATAAACAAACAAATGCAATTTAAGAGAAGGATGACTTTGCTGCCAAATCACCTTTGTTGGTGCAACATTGGACAGTCATTGACATCATCAGGGCCTTGCTACTGTCAAGTGCCAGGGAAATAAGAAAATCCAGTTCAGAGGGAAGACGGAAGGAGAAGGAGAGGAGGAAGGAAGTAGAAAAGGGAAGGAAGGGAAAGGAGAGGAGGGTGGAAGGGAGAGAAAGAGAAGGAGAGATAGTAGGAAGGGAAGAGGAAGAGTGGTGGAGAGGTAAGGGAAGAAGAAAGAGGTAAGGAGAGGTGGATGGAAGGGAGAGAAAGAGAAGGAGAGGAGGGTGGAAAGGAGAGAAAGAGAAGGAGGGAGGGCAGGAAGGGGAAGAGAGAGGGTAGGAGTAGGGGAGAGGTAAGGGAAGAAGGAAGGGGAAGGAGAGGAGGTAGGAAGGAAGTAGGGAAGGAAGGGAGGGAGAAAAGAAAGGGAAAATAAGGTGGTGATACAACAGGCGCTAGGGATGGTAAACAAAGCAACTCAAACTGTATATTATAACCTTTTAAATGGAATAACAATAGTATAAGAATGGCAAAGAAAAAGAATAACTATGTGAATGTATACCTATAATTGTATGTAAGAGAATAAATGAAAGTAAGAATATAAAGCACAATATAGGTAAACAATATTTGGTTATAAATAGCTAAGTATAAATAAGTATAGAATTGTACATAAAAATGGATAACGAATAAGGAGACCACGAATGCAAGATAGAAATGTATAGAAGGGAAAACACTAACTGCAAAGAAACCGATATGGAACTACTGTATGATATACGATGGAACTTCTTGTTCCTATGTTGTTTTAAGTCATGTGTTTGTTTTTGTTGATGTGTTTATGTGTTTAAAATAAAAAAAAATTGAAAAAAGAAAATCCAGTTCAAATGAGTATAAAGATTTATTGCAAGCTTGAAGTCTCTATAAAAATCTGAGCTACTAACAATCAAGGGAAATGAGTGGAAATCAAAGAGACAGTCAAGATCAACTGGACTTAGGCGCACAGGAACTCTTGACTTATGATGCATTTCATCCCTCCCTCAGGCTCAACCTGGTCGTCTCTTACAACTACATGTCTTAAGAACTGTTGAATGCCTTCCTGTGACTCCTCTTGAGGAGGAAGGTTCTCTTTGGAGCCACTTGCTCCAAAGGAATTGGCGTAGGGCGCTTCCCAATATGAATCTTTTTTTAATTCCCCTTCCCTCCCACCTTCTTTAATTTTATTGACTACTTTATAGAGTTGCGTGATGGCCTTTTAGTTAGGGCTTTATTATTTGATGGCTCTTTTTATTATAAACTGCCTTCAGCTATTTCAATCTACAAAGCAGCATATCCATGTGTTAAAGAAGTATGATTGTGCATAATAAATAGGCTTCTGATTTAGAATCCCTTGATTTAGCGCTAGCAGTTTTGGGCACTCGCTGGGCACATCTGAACATTCAAAGGTATTTTGGGAGCACTGCAGAAAAGGTGGCTGCCCTGCATGAGGAAACGTGGGTAACCAGAAACTGGCTATTGATGTTTGACTTTTTTCTAGAAAATGTTACACCTCAAAACTAAACTCTGAGCTATAACCTTTTCCCCTTTTTATTTTCTAAAAAGTTTATGTTACTATTTAAAGCTTGGAGAAAAATGTTGCCGGAGGTCAGAGCCGAGGTGGCGCAGTGGTTAGGGTGCCGTACTGCAGGCCACTTCAGCTGACTGTGATCTGCAGTTCAGCGGTTCAAATCTCACCGGCTCAAGGTCGACTCAGCCTTCCATCCTTCCGAGGTGGGTGAAATGAGGACCCAGACTGTGGGGGCGATATGCTGACTCTGTAAACCGCTTAGAGAGGGCTGAAAGCCCTATGAAGCCCTATATAAGTCTAATAAATAAACAAACAAACAAACAGACAGACAGATAGATAAATAAACAAACAAATAAACAAATAAATAAATAACAGGTTACTACGATATCAACTTTCTATTTTGATTAAAACATTTATTTTAAACACAGGTGGATCAGGGAACCTGGTGAACAACAAATGTTCCTGAGCACAAAGGCACATCAAAACTTTCATGAGACGATTTTATTTGATATACTGTAGATCGAAATATATATATTTTAATGGTCCTTGAATCTTTCTTTGCTGAATGATAAGGATTTTGTTAACCAGATGGGACAGGAAATGGCTGAAAAGATTTTTTTTTTCCCCTTCATATTAACAGGGAGTTGGCCACAGGATTACTTATGATTAATATTACTAAAACATTTATTTATAGTCATATTGTTGTGCATACTTTCTATTAAAATATATAGTTAATGTTACATTTTAGAGGAGATGGACAAATAGCAATAGCAGTTAGCAGTTAGACTTATATACCGCTTCATAGGACTTTCAGCCCTCTCTAAGCGGTTTACAGAGTCAGCATATCGCCCCCACAGTCTGGGGTCCTCATTTCACCCACCTCGGAAGGATGGAAGGCTGAGTCAACCTTGAGCTGGTGAGATTAGAACTACTGAACTGCAGATAACAGTCAGCTGAAGTGGCCTGCAGTACTGCACTCTACCCACTGCGCCACCTCGGCTCTTCTCATAACAATAATTGTTATCCCTTGTATCTGCCAAGGTTTAGTGTCTCAAAGTTCTGTCAAAATATCACAAAATATCATGATATTTTGTGATATTTTGACAGAACTTTGAGACAATAAACCTTAGGGCCTTCTGTCCAAAATTTATAATTCAGAATTTTAAAAATTAACACACAGAGATGTTTTGGTCTTTACTGTTCAGTAAACCATATACTGTAATTTTGTTCTTTTGTTTGTATTCCATTTTTCCTTCAGGAGCTCAGGGTATTTTAACTATCACTCCTTCTTCCAATTTAGTTAGTAGCTTTAAAGTAAATTTAAGGTTGATGGGCTGGTTATTCTTTATTTAAAATAGAGGTATGTATTATCTTAGGTCTCTTAGAAGCTGATCCCATAATGTTCTATGCGGAATGTAGGATTATAGGATTAGATTGTTGCTCAATAATTACTTATTAACGTGTGTCAGAAAGAAAGAGAAGAGGACAGCCAAGTGGGTAGACTCAGCTGCAATGGTGGTGAATGCATGATTGGAAGACCTGAAGGACCAGTTTGGGAGAGATCATCATGGAGAAAATGTTTCATTCGGTTACTTCTATTATTGGTGACCATAATTTTGTCGAAATTATTGTAATGCTTTGACTTTCCTTATTATGTTATTATTGGCTGTGGTTCCATCGAAATTAACTTTTGTATTTGTGGAATTGTGCTGTGAGTTTTCCTGCAGTGAGTTTGTGGTGGTGAATTGTCCCATTCTGATTGATTTGTCCTTATATGTTTTTCCAAAAAGCCATGTTTTCACAGCTCTTCAAAAGCAAACTCAGAAGAAAACGTCTGAACATTTGGGTGGGGGTGGCTGTTCGGCTGTTCCACCAGTGGTGGGTTTCAAAAATTGTTCGAACCTACTCTGTGGGTGTGGCCTCCTTTGTGGGAGTGGCTTGCTGTCCTTGTGACTGGATGGGAGTGGCTTTCCGCCCATGTGACCGGATGTGAAGATGCCGACGACACTTGTCAGAACCACCTTAAATTACCTCACACGCAGCACTGGCATGCATAAGAATATGATGTAAACTTGTTATTTAAAAGGCATCTTTGGTTTGCGTTAAAACAACTTCAACACACGCAATGTTCTGATTGCACCACAAACGCAGTAGTCATCCTTACCTTTCACAGAGGCACTGAGTTTTATAAATAAGAGCATGATAGTGTAGAATAATCATATCCAAGGACCAGTGGTGGGTTTCAAAAAATTTTGGAACCTCTTCTGTAGGTGTGGCCTGCTTTCCGGGTCCACTGGTGGAACCCCTTCTAACCGGTTCGGTAGATTTGATGAACCGGTTCTACCGAATAGGTGCGAACTGGTAGGAACCCACCTCTGTGTTCCACCAGCGGAGGGCCCAGCAATGACATTCCTTACTGCAGTGGTTCTCAACCTGTGGGTTGGTACCCCTTTGGGGGTTGAACGACCCTTTCACAGGGGTCACCTAAAACCATCAGAAAACACATATTTCCAGTAGCATGCAGAGCCCTCTCTGTGGGAACACGAGCCATCACCCCAGCTCAGTTCCACTGTGCATACGCGCGCACCTCCCACCAGCCAGTTGATTGTCGGGTCTCTGCCGTGCATGTGTGGGGGAGGGCTGCATGCAGGAGAGGGGCATGAACATGCACAAGGGGTGGCACCCCTCCACATCCCATTTTTGCTCCCAGGAAGCTGCAGGGAGACCTGCTAGGCCCAAAATGGGGTGCAGGGGAGCACGGACATGTGTGGGTGGGATGGTGCTCATGTGGGGGGTCACGCATGCATTGCATTCCAGTGCATGATGACAAAAAGGTTAGCCATCACTGACCTAAGTCATGCAGATCTTTAAATGTAACCATTAGTGCATTGAATTGCACCTGGAAGATACATGGAAGCAGTGGTGGGTTCTGTATCCCGTTCCAACCAGTAAAGTTGCAACGGACCCTGCGGCGTCCACATCGCTGTGTGCAGCACACGTGCACACACATGCAGCATGCACATGCATTTTAGCACTTCCGTGAGCATCCGTGGTGCTCCAGGTGCTCAGCGGAGCATCGTGCAAGCGCTGTACACGCCATGCGCGTGCTTGGAAGTGCCGAAGACTTAAAACACCAGTAAAGAGCTTGGGCGGGCGGGTGGGCCCTCCGTAGCACTGTACCGGAACGGTCTCCGGACAAGCTCTGGTACGCCCGTACCGGGGCATACCATCTGCAACCTACCACTGCATGGAAGTCAGAATAGTTCTCATAATAATAGTGTTAGATCCATGAAATTCCTGACTTCCATAAATATTGTACCTTATTATTCCTCAAGGGAAGCTCCATAAAGAATGAATTACAATAGTCCAAAGACATGTGACAAGGGCATGTGTGACTATTTGCCACACCGCTTGTTCAAGATGTAACTGTGCAAAAACGATCCTATCATCTCTACCCGTAGCACCCCTTTTTAACTGATTCTAAAATAAAGCCAATATTTATTTTCATATGCATACCAATACATATGTTTCCACTACTTATTTGTACATATATCTGCACAAATATAGACACATAAATCCCCCATATTTATTTAGTGATTCTCACAAAGATCTTTAAAAACCAGAAAAAAATATTTCAGCCAGCTTGGGAGATACATTTACAGGGTTAACATGTAAATGACCATAAATAAATAACAGACTGTTTTGCACATTCTTTTACCCCAAAAACCCTTTTCTGAGTGTAGCATTCTAGTGAGCAATCTTATAAATGTTTATTCAGAAAGGAAACTTCTCTGAACTAAATGGACTTCACTTTTGATTAAGCTTGTGGATGATTAGAGCCGGTGCCTACAATCCTATAAATATTTTAAAATAAGTGCCATTGAACAAAATGAGTCTTTCTTCTAAATAAATATGTGTAAGATAATATTGGGAGTTAATCTAATATTTCTTTATTACAAGGTTCTATTATCTCTTACTAAAGGCAAATGAAGGTTTCTCAGTCTTAGTCATGCTTAAAGAAGGCTATTGAAATTAATTCAATTACTTCAACTATTAAGAGACAAATTGGCTCAAGGATTGCCGTAGGCTTATGCTTAAAACCTCTTTGGGCATTTGGGAAGGGCTAAAATTGGGTGAAACAGATGGGGCCAGATAGCCTCCTGCACCAGCACCCTGATGATTTATGCATGACAATTGTTCTGACCCCCCTCGTCCCACACCAACACACTCCGAGCCAAAGATAAGTTACAGCATTTAATTAACAGACAGACAGGTCCTTGGCAGCAAACCGGCACAGACAAGCTTGGGCAGCAATCCAGCACAGATAAGCCGTGGCAGCAATCCAGCCTGCCAAGCTCACAATAACGTTCTCCAACATTAGTTCCTGTGTTGACTTCTGCAAAAGGGGCGTGTGCACAAGCAGTCCTTTTATAGTCTGGAGAAGAGTCTAATTACCACCAGCTGAGTACAATTACCTCCTGTACTTGCGCAACTGTTCCTGATGCCTATTAGCTCTTAGGTGCCGGGCATCCAGGAACAACTCACTGCTGACGTCCGGATCATACTCCCTTGTCTCCTTCCCACTGGTCCAAGGCTCAGGTGCCTCCTGGTGGCCAACCAGCCTCTCTGCGTCCTGCTCGGAGTCGGAACCCTGTCCAGGGTCCTCCACATCCTCCAGAGCTGACTCATAGGGCCCCTTGCTGTCGGAGTCTGGTGGCAGCTCCAACGGCTCCTGCTGGGCCCTCTAATGAAAATCATGCTGCATGAAAACCATGGTCTCCAAGGGCTTTCTACCCACATTTGCTTAGAAATATATTAAAACTTTTCTGGAAATCTAGATCCTGCTTTATCAGAGCCCATGACCTCAGTTGAGTTCTTGGTACTCACTATGTGTGGTTGTTTGTCGCTGGTATTTCGTTACTCCAAAAGGTAGCATCCTTGGTGTAAGTGAATGTGAAGTTTGCTGCCTGCTTATATATAGTGGCTTGACTTCGCCAATTTTTAGTGGGGTTGTGATTTCCTCCTTGGAAATTGAAAAGGCTTCCTTGAATTGCCTCCTTGAATAGGCAGATTGTTTTCTGCCAGTTTGTTTGTAGGGTCTTAATCCCTGCTTATCTGAGTGTTGACTTCTGGAGAGGATGTGTTCTAGGCTTTTTGTTTCTTTCTTAGGTTTTTTTATGGACTCTTTTTAATGGTAGGTAAATGTGGCTTATTTCTATGTGTCCATTGAAGGCTTATTTACTTGAATGATAAGCTTTCGGGAATTTTCTAGCATTTTGGATTTTTTTTTTTTTGTTCTAAAATGCTGATGGTTTCCGTGGTTAAATCTGTCCACATGGTGTGAGATTTAAGGAGTTTCCGTCGTGTGTTTTGACTGCTCTTTGGTGTTCATGCATGCACAGTGCAGGTTTACTGCCTGGCTATCCCACATAGTGGCTGTTATGGTCCTTATATTATCTGTTGTGGCATGTAGAAGACTCCAATTTTTTCTCCTTGCTTTGGCTCTTTTGGTTCACTTAAGATGTTTTAGAGTGTTTGGAGCAGTGGTGGGTTTCAAAAATTGTTCGAACCTACTCTGTGGGTGTGGCCTCCTTTGTGGGAGTGGCTTGCCGCCCATGTGACCGGATGGGAGTGGCTTGCCGCCCATGTGACCGGATATGAAGATGCCAACGACACTTGTCAGAACCACCTTAAATTACCTCACACACAGCACTGGCATGCATAAGAATATGATGAAAACTTGTTTTTTAAAAGGCATCTTTGGTTTGTGTTAAAACAACTTCAACACACGCAATGTTCTGATTGCGCCACAAACGCAGTAGTCATCCTTACCTTTCACAGAGGCACTGAGTTTTATAAATAAGAGCATGATAGTGTAGAATAATCACATCCAAGGACCAGTGGTGAGTTTCAAAAAAATTTGGAACCTCTTCTGTAGGTGTGGCCTGCTTTCCGGGTCCACTGGTGGAACCTCTTCTAACCAGTTCGGTAGATTTGACGAACTGGTTCTACCAAATAGGTGTGAACTGGTAGGAACCCACCTCTGGTTTGGAGACTAAAACTGGGAGAAACAAGGATGGGACTAACTATGCTGGCCTTTTATCCAGTTTTCTTTGCTCACACTTATCCCCCCCCCCATTCTGTGTCATACTTTTTGCACCTTCCCGTGGAAAAAATTCTTGGTTTTATTTGTGTAAAAACCAGTCTGTGTATTTTTCAGAATCGAGGAACAAAACGATTTTCTGAATTTGTAAACTTATAATGTGATAGTGAATGGCATACTAAGTAAGAAACAGTTACAAGTATATTCGAGAGCATGTGGGAAATATTTTTCCTGAGAAAAACACATTATTATAAATAAAATAATTTTATATATTTATATCCTATGTCGATTGTATTAGTTTATCTGCATGATATAACACATTTGAAATTAGCTATCCTATTAAAATAATTGTGCTTGTGGATCTATTAATAGATCAGCTGGCCCAATTAGATCACAGAGAGTGCCCTTATGCCTTTTTTTTTCCTTCAGAACAATCTGTTGAAGTAATCCTACTACAGGTAAAAGAATTCAGCCTTTCCTCATTTAACTATTCAGCACAGCCTTTAAGAAGCATAAAAGTACAACTGTTCCAGTTACAGCAGAATATAGATAAATACATATGATTTTATTCCCTGTAACATCAAATCAAAATAAGGATTGCAGGGAACATGGCATATCTCCATAATATCCATGCCTTGAGATAGCATCCAATTTGACCCAAGAGGCGCAGGGAAATAGGAGTATTTTTGCCAAAATAATTCTATTTTTCTCTGCTATTTTCATTCTTTATATATAGCTTGTACAGTTGGGATACCAAGGTTTCTTTGAAAATGATATTGTCTGTGACTCAAATGCTCTTAATGAATGACTCATGGGTACTGTGAATAGATATCAGAGGGTCAATTTGGAGCTAGAAGGATCCTTGCAGGAAACAGATGGTGTAGAAATCCATAATCGGTTCTTGCCCTTTCCAAAGATGCCTTCCATTTTTAGAGTAAAATTAATCTTTAACTATTCCTTTGATACCGCAAATTATTTCTGACATTTGTAAAGAGGAGGCAGCAGATGTGGTATTCAACCAGTTCTCTCCGGCTCAGGCGAACCAGTAGCAGTGGCTGCGGGAGGCTCCGCCCACCTGCCCTGACGTAATGCGCAGATGAGCCGTGTGCAAGCATCCACGCGAGCGCGCTCACATTTGCGAACCGGTAGGGAAGGTAAGTGAATCCCCACTTCAGTCCCAAAAGCTAGGAGTATCACAACACTCTTGTTTGGAATAATATCAACCGATGACCTACAAGATAAGGTTGGAAGTTTCTAAGCATCCTGAATTTTTGGACATTATAATAGGTTTATTGTAATTGTGTGAAAATAGCACTTAACATTTTACAGATATAGAAGGGAGGGACAGTAAGTTTCATTGATGGAAGGTCATATTTGCAACAAAATATGCCAAAGACAAAGGAATGGCATAAGATCCCTATTCGTTAACATTTTCTTCCTTGCTTGCAATATGGGCATTGGGTTAATGTTGTGACTCAGCAGAAGTTTGCTGTGAGTTGAGTCGGGATGCAGGAATAACAATGCAGCTGGTCCTCGTTAGTGTGGTCTTCTGGAGATAAAAGGACTGATAGTGCCACATCCTGGTTGCAGAAGTCAACGTTCGTTCATGGTTCGTCGTTCATCGGTCGTGGTTTGTTTGTGAGAGGCGCTTGGATAGGTGATTTGCTTTCTGTAACCCTGATTCAAAGAGACACTTGGAGAAGTGATTTGCTTTCTTTCTGTACACCTGGTTTGGCCATAAGAGATCTTTGTTTTTGCATTCTGTTATCTTCTTGCCAGAAACTTTATTTATGTTTATTTTGGGCTCTCAGACAGTGGAAGCCAGGACTGATAAAGTTATTTCCTTTTAAGTCTGTCTGCCTGTCGTCTTTGAATGAGCGAAGAAGGGGTGGGGGGTCAGAACAGGTTAAGGCACCAGACTAGAAACCAGTAGAGTGTTTAATTCTAGACCCATCTTAGGCTGCCTAGGTGACTTTGGGCCAGTCACTCTCTCTCTCAGACCAGCTTACCTCACAGGGTTGCTGTAGGGAAAATAGGAGGAAGAAGGTGCATTGGATATGTTTGCTGCCTTGAATTATTTTAAAAAAATAACAAAGACAGGGTACAAATAAATAAATAGATAAAATCCCATGCCATACCCTCCAAGTTTCATGTACCAGCTACCCCACATTTTTGTAGAAGATTGGCTACCTAGAAGGGAAAGAGGAACACATTCTGTCCGAAATCTGCATTCCACTGATGAAGGAACGTTCTTGGATATAACCCATATTTTTTGTTGCAGCAGAGAATTACAAAACCAAACCTCCTAACAGAACTTCATATTGCAGCCAACATGACCCAACGGTCAGGGAATATGGGGTATGGGGTTATAATCCAAAATGTCTGAAGGACACCAGCTTGGTAATGTCTGCTATATTCTCTCGTTTCGTAGTATCCTAGGAAAACAAATTAGGATAGGACAGGACAGGACAGGAGAAGAGAGGACAGGAGAAGAGAGGACAGGACAAGGCAGGACAGGAGAGGACAGGACAGGACAAGACAGGACAAGAGAGAACAGGAGAGGACAGGACAGGAGAAGAAAGGACAGGACAGGAGAAGAGAGGACAGGACAAGAGAGGGCAGGAGAGGACAGGACAGGAGAAGAAAGGACAGGAGAAGAAAGGACAGGACAGGAGAAGAGAGGACAGGACAAGACAGGACAGGACAAGACAAGACAGGACAGGACAGGACAGGAGAAGAGAGGAGAGGACAGGACAGGAGAAGAGAGGACAGGAGAGGACAGGACAGGAGAAGAGAGGAGAGGACAAGACAGGACAGGACAGGAGAGGACAGGACAGGACAGGAGAAGAAAGGACAGGACAGGAGAAGAGAGGACAGGACAAGAGAGGACAGGAGAGGACAGGACAGGACAGGAGAAGAAAGGACAGGAGAAGAAAGGACAGGAGAAGAAAGGACAGGACAGGAGAAGAGAGGACAGGACAGGAGAAGAGAGGACAGGAGAGGACAGGACAGGAGAGGACAGGAGAGATGAGGTGAGGTGGAGACAGCTTGCCACAGTCAACTCACTGTGAGACAACTCACCATGGCCAACTCACTGCAAGACAACTTGCCACATGACAATTTGACAATTCAGTTTAATTATTAAAAATAAATTTTAAAAATATTTTAATTTTCATCATTTACATTTCCTTCTGTCCCTCCTTTGCTTAATGATTCTGTTCCACCATTTCTTTGATATTAGTATAACTTTTGTCCCATAGGGAGTTGTCCAAGGTGAGTTGTCCTGTGGCGAGATGTCATAGACCCAATAGGTGAGGCTTGGCTAGGCCAGCCAATTGGGTCTATGACAACTCACTAGACTAGGCTAGGCTAGAACAGAAACAGAATAATGCAAAAGGCCAGCCTTTCTGTTTCAGCTTAGCAAATCTGCCATTTGATGTTCCTGCCCTTCTTTCCTTTTTCAGGGTATGAAAATGCTGGTTTTGCTCAAATTCACATTGTGTGACGATTTCTCCATCTTTTGCCCCAAATGGCTCCCAATTTGCATTCAGGACTCCAACTAGCCAGGCAAGGAAGAGATTGTATAGAGAAGCACCTAGAAAGAAATAACCAACCATGGATGCTTCTTTCTCTCTTCTTTTGCTCCTTTCCCCGTTTTCTGGAGAAGTGATTGCCAAGGAATGCAGAAATAAATCACAAACCAGCACAGAATTAAAGCCAGAGACATCTGCAAATAAAAATGCATCGAAAATGTCACTGGCATCTCTAATGGATGCCTATTTTAGTCCAATGTCCATAATTTTCAGCTGGCCAGAATAATTGTTAAATATTGTCATCAAGGGGTGTTTACGCAAAACATCTCAACTAATGAGTCATTTTCTTCATATTTATATGGTGGGTTATTTAGCTGAACTATTTTTACATGAGTTTTTCAAGGCAAAGCCTCCTTGAGGACTGTGTACAAGACATATATTTAAATGCAAGTGACTAAAGCAGCAACAGCGGAAGTAACAGCCACATTAAAAGCTAAATTTGTAGAATGAAATGAATACACATTTCAAGAAAAGGCAAAGCAGTCATACACTTGATGTCTATTTTAAGGCCTCCAAGGAAGTAGAGAATTCCCTCCATCTCCTAGTTTAGAATTCCCTAAAGACGGGGCCATCACGGAAAGAGGCTCTATGTTTGTATAACGGCTAATATAACAGATTTTGCTGACACTAAACAGGTCTTTTGTGGTCATTGGGTATGGATAGATTCATTCATGAATATAGGATCCCTTTATAAATCTGCTTCCAAGATCTCGTTGCTGTTTGTAATCATCAGCACTTCTTACCGGGGACAAATTTACATAGGCAATCAGCACAGCCAATACAGAATTAGCCTTTCATCAAGTCCTGGTTTCAAACAGAAATGACGTTCGGAAGCTGAACGCACATATAGAGCAGGGCAGGGGTGGGTTTCAACTGGTTCGCGGCAGTCCCCGCAAACCGGTTGGTCGGCGAACCCGGAAGTAAGTAACTTCCGGGAACGGCGAAGGGCCCACCCACCCGCCCGCGCTCCTTACCGGTCTTTGAAGGCTTCTGCACTTCCACGCAGGCGCATGGCACATACAGCGCCTGCGTGATTCTCCGCGAGCAGCTGGATGGCACATACAGCACCTGCGCGAGTCTCCGTGAGCAGCTGGAGCATCGCGCAGGCGCTAAGACGCGTGCATGAACTGCGCGCGTGCACGAGGACGCCACCGGCCCCATTCCAACCGAACCGGTTGGAACGGGATTAGCAACCCACCCCTGGAGCAGGGGTGAAGAATTATTGCCCTTTTACCAGTGGTGGCATTCACTTATTTTCCCTACCGATTTGCAAATGTGAGCACACGCATGCGCTCAGCAGTGGTGAAATTCAATTTTTTTTACTACTGGTTCTGTGAGCATGGCTTGGTGGGCATGGTGTGGCTTGGTGGGCTTGGCAGGGGAAGGATAATGCAAAATAGAATGCACTCTGAGGCCATCCAGAGGTGGCATTTGCCAGTTCTCTGAACTACTCAAATTTTCTGCCACCTGTTCTCCGAACTATTCAAAATTTCTGCTACAAGTTCTCCAGAACCTGTCAAAACCTGCTGGATTTCACCCCTGGTGCTCTGCCTTCCACGCATGCACTTTGGCTTGAAAATGTGCCTAATAAGACGGCATAGAGCCGGGGCAGGGGAGCAGGCCCACCCGCAATTTCCACTACCAGTTCGGGCGAACCGGTCCAAACCGGCTGAATACCACTCTGCCTTTTACGATCTGTGAACTCTCAGAATTGAAGCCATCCATAGAGATGGAAGGACGCAGTGATACATTTTATTTAAATTAAATTTCCACCCATTGTTTCTTTCCTCGCCTTTTGGTGCTTTGGAAAATAGTTTGACTCTCTCATTTTTGTAGGAGTCCCTCAAATATTGGAACAGTGCTATTGTATCACCCCCTTCTTTTCATTAGACTAGACATACCCAGTTCTTGTAACTGTTTTTGCCTCCAGCTCCTTAATCAAGGCCTGGGGCCAGATGCCCCCCCCCCAGGGTGCTTAGATCAAGCCTGCGGGCTCACCCTGGAAACACCAAAGGACCAGCCCGCGATGCCTCTGCCAGCAAAAATGACCTTCCTGGGTTCCATTTTCACTGGCAGAGGGTTGCAGAAGGCTGTTGCAACTGAAAACAGAGCTTGGAAGCCTGTTTTTCTGGCAAATCACTCTGGCCACCACAGGGACCCCCGACATGAGTGATGCTGAGCTGACCATGTCCCCTAGTCATGCCCCCACCCACCGAAGGTCAAACCATGTCCCCTAGCCATGCCCCCACCCACCCAAGGTCAAACCATGTCCCCTAGCCATGCCCCCACCCACCCAAGGTCAAACCATGTCCCCTAGCAATGCCCCCACCGACCCAAGGTCATTGAGGGATGTGGCCCTCAATGAAATCGAGTCTGAAACACACACACCCCAGGGGTGGGTTCTGGCCAGCACTACTACCGGTTCGCTTGTGTGCATGCTTCACCGCGCATGCAACTGAAAAACAGATGGCAGCACCGGCGATGCCAACTGGGGAACCGGTTCGGGGGCATGGCAGCAGTGGTGGGTTTCAAAAATTTTTGGAACCTCTTCTGTAGGTGTGGCCTGCTTTCCGGGTCCACTGGTGGAACCTCTTCTAACTGGTTCGGTAGATTTGACGAACTGGTTCTACCGAATAGGTGCGAACTGGTAGGAACCCACCTCTGCATGGCAGGCATGGGTCGCTGCCGGTTCCAGTGACCCAGGCCACCAAACCACTACCGGTTCGGCCAAACCAGTAGGAATCCACCTCTCCTCCCCCCCCCCCGCCCTGCTGTAAACATTCCATTTTACTCTGACCTGGTTATGGACTTAAGATGTTAACACAAGTAACTGTATTACAATGTTTGAGTCTCCACTGTCTTTGTTTATTTGGCACAGATGGTGAACACAATCCAGGGTTGAATCCTCCATCATGCCACAGGACAACTTTCCTTGGCGCATTTGTTAATTATTTCTGAGAACCGTAGCACTTAATCATTTATATTTTCCAGATATTTGGGGACAGCATATCGGTTGATGAACAGCAACTGGATTCTGTTACTTGCAAGCAAAGTCTCGTAACTTCATCCATCCGTAGTATTTCAGTGAGGCTACACTACAAGCAATTCACTGCAATGAGAGTTCAGGGAGTTGGCTTACAAAACGATGGTCAGAACCACAGTTGGTGCCTCTCATTAATCTGACATCCATGAGGGATGTTCAGAAATAGCAGCAATTAAGAAATAGTTGAGGACTGCTGTGCCCTTTCGTCAGCATAAACACCATGTTAATTAATGTTTTAGTGGATATTGAAATAAGCTGTTTCCATGTGTTAGCTCATTTGCTCCTGCAAATGATGCCAGACACAGGCCGCTGCAATTCATCTTCCCAGCACCAGATTTGCCAGGACATTTCCCCAGCCTTGTTGGTTGTTACCAAGATGGGCATTTAGATCAAGATTAGTTCCCTTTGTGGCAACAAATCAGCATTAATTTTACTGCGGCATTTAATCCAGGATCATTTGCAATAGTGTAGAAAATTGATCTTTTATTTTAATTAGTTAGTTAGTTTAATTAGTTATTTGTATCCCACCTTTTATTATTTTTACGAACAATTCAAGGTGGCAAACATATTCAACACACCTTTCTTTTCTGATTTTCCCCGCAACGACAACCCTGTCAGGTCGGAGAAAGGACCTGACGTCACGATGATACGATGTGCGATCTCGGGGCTCCGAGATTGCAGTCGATACTTGTGCCGCTGGATGGTCCATCTGGACCTAAACCATCCCGAAGAGATGGTGACAGGGAAGAGTACGTCTTGCTGATCTCAGGGACATCGCAAAGTCCCTGATTGATCCAAGAGAATCTCTTCTAGCCAGCGACAAAAAGCACAGCCTCAAGCTGCTGAAGTGGGGGCAGCTCTGCAATGGAAGGAAAAGTGGAAAGAGAAAGTGTGTCCATCTGGTGAGGAAATTTTATTTTTGTGTGTTATCTTTTTTTATTTTATTTTTTCTATCGATGGAAGTTTTGTGAATATTTTTTACTTTTTAAAGTGAAAGTTTCGGATTTTCTTCTTCTATTTCTTTTTTTATCTATGGATTAATTTTTTTCCTTTACTTCTACAATATTGGTTGGGATGGATTTTTTTCGTTTTATTTGGTTTCATTTAAGAACTTTATTTCTTCTAAGTCTGAAACATAAAGAAGATTTAAAAGGTATATAGCAATAGCAATAGCAGTTAGACTTATATACCGCTTCATAGGGCTTTCAGCCCTCTCTAAGCGGTTTACAGAGTCAGCATATCACCCCCACAGTCTGGGTCCTCATTTCACCCACCTCGGAAGGATGGAAGGCTAAGTCAACCCTGAGCCGGTGAGATTTGAACCGCTGAGCTGCAGATAACAGTCAGCTGAAGTGGCCTGCAGTACTGCACCCTAACCACTGCGCCACCTCTATAAAGAGGGTAGTAACCTTAGAGGGAAAAGAAGTTACACTGCCACTTGGAGGTTGGAGGTTGAGACCTGGAAACATTGCTTTTTCTTTTTCCCCCTTTGATCATTTTGACCTTGCACTTCAAAGGCTTCAGCTTGTTTATAAAGAAGGGTATGGATTGTTTACGCAGGTGCTCTCTGGATGCTTGTTGCTAGCTGGAAAGAAGTGAAAACAAAGATTTGTTTTTAAACTAGAGTGGCAGTGTTTATTAATTGCAAGGATGACACGGCTTCAAAAAGAAACCATAACATTACAACAGATTATGTCGGGAATTCAAAAATTATTAGAAACAACAGAGAGAATTGAGAAGAGATTGGAAAATATTGAAAATATAAACTTTAACGTGGTAAAACCTGATGGAAAAATGGAAGATACTCAGCAAATAGAAGATGTTCGGCAAATGGAAAAAGTGGAGGCTGGAGTCCTAAAAACCCAGGGGAAAAATGAACAAAGAGGCAAGATAACCGTGGATATTGACAGTGAACTGAGTGTGGTTGGAGATGGAAAGAGTGGAACAAGGAAAGGGAAGATAGACGGAAAGGTGCTTTACTACAGATTCCATGGTATAGAAGAAGGAAAAAGAGAAGAATGGATGGACTTAAGGAGAGAAATTTTGACCAAAACACTTCTGATAACCAAAGATAAACTAATTAAGAAAGCTGATGGAGGGTTTCAAGATTTTGCAAGATATGTAATAAGGAACAAGCTGCAAAGAGAAGTCCAAACAAATTTGATTAAGGAAATAACCAGAAGATCAATTTCACAAATGGCAAAAGAAATAGGACTACACTATTACTTGAAAGACACGGGTTGAGATATGAAAACTAATAATAAAATACTAGTTAAATTTAGTTAAAATTAGAGCATTATATTAAAAAATGTAGTGATAATGATGAAGTTAGGTAAATAATTGATAATGATAACTATGTATACATATGTATTGGTTTGATAAGAGGAAATTTAGTATAAATTTTTAAATGGGGAAAAAGGGGAAAAAGTAAGTTAAACTTAGTCAAACTATCATTAAATAAATGACTGATAATGATAATAATGTAATAATTTGTATTGACAGGATAAAAGGGAAATTGGATAAAAATTGTAAACAATGATTAAGAAAAGAGGTTTAATAACTTTGTTATTAAACATATTTTTTTTATTTTGAATGTGTTATAAAGGTATAAAGTGATTGGATGATTGAAAATAGATAAGGGAATGCCACTATGTGGTTTTGTTTTAAATTTTGGAATGTTTGTTATAAAGGGACGTTAAAACAACTCACTGTCTCCCCAATTCTGGACTGGTACCTTAACCAGGAGACCAAATTGGCTCTTTTTTATTTTTATTAGTCTTTTGCCTTATTCCTGTTTACTTCTGCTGCCAGGTTTCCATCATTTAGCTGGGAGGCTTACTTCACTTGCCACCTGTTGGGATGACCTTGGTTCCTACAAGACAACTTTTTTGTTTTGACTGGTAGCCGGTCTATCTACTTCCCCCCCCCTCCCTTCCTCCATTCAAAGTTCGTGGCAACTATGAGGCAGGAAAAGATGGCTTCAGCCAGCTTCGCTTTAGATTGACAGTCAGACTTCCCCCCTTAACTGGAGAGAAGTTCCTGGAAAATTCAAATGGAAAATACATTACTCTTGCATCATCCATCCCTCCCTCTCCCTGGAGGTCCTTTTGGCTTTTGAGGATATTTATCAGAATTTCTTAATTAGCTCTACTATAAAGATCCCATCAAAAGCAGAACTCTGAGGCAGGTAGATTCCTCAAAGAACATGTTTATTGGATACATCATATCGGCACAGCTAGTGAAAACCAATTCTAAAAGTCCCTGCGATTTTCCCCGTGACCCGTCAAAACTGCGGTCCACTAAAGCGCGCCCGATCAAAGCGCGTACGTGACGTCATCAGCAGCGCGACAAATAAAATTAAAAATAAATTAAATTAAAATTAAAATAAAATTAAAGCAAGCCGATTCACATAAAGGTAAGGGTTAGGTTTAGGTTTAGGGTTAGGGTTAGGTTAAGGGTTAGGGTTAGATTTAGGTTTAGGGTTACGTTAAGCGTTAGGGTTAGGTTTAGCGTTAGGTTAAGGGTTAGCGTTAGGTTTAGCGTTAGGTTAAGGGTTAGGTTTAGGGTTAGGTTTAGGGTTAGGTTAAGGGTTAGGCTTAGGGTTAGGTTTAGGGTTAGGTTTGGGGGGGTTAGGGTAAGGTTTTCACGTTAATTTTAAGTTTACCGCTCACAGCGTGCTGTTTTCGTCGCGCTGTGATGACGTCACGTACGCGCTTTCGTCGAGCGCACTTTAGTCTACCGCGGATTTGTGGTGGAACCATTTTCCCCATAATTAAAAGAGCAAATTTTTCCCTCCCCGGATGTCACTGGTCACATTGTCCAATGAAAGTAGCTGGGAGGCTTACTTCACTTGCCACCTATTGAGATGACCTTGGTTCCCACAAGAAAACGTTTTTGTTTTGACTGGTAGCCAGCCTTTTTACTTCCCCCCTTCTTTCTCCCATTTCAAAGATCATGTTAACTTTGAGGCAAGAAAACATGGTTTCAGAGTTGACACTATACTTCAGTGCATTTTTTATGATTTCTGAAAGTGACAGAACTACTAATTGATTTGAGACTGGTTAGAAGCTCACAATACTTTAGAGGTTATATCATCTCATGCAAAGCCAAAAACTTTTGCATGTTTCTCACCTCCGGGCAACTACAGCCACTCCCAAATTCAGACAAGGAAAGTTGCAGTAACAGGCATGAACTTATGGGAATGAAAAAGAAACATCACACGCTGAGAATAATGCAACTGCATTGAGGGTTTTAGCCTATGGATCAGCACTTGGATAAGCCAAGATCAGGATAAGGATGAAAAGTAAAGTATGCAGCTGGCCAGACACAACTCAAATTGGACCCAAAGTTGGGAAAGCATCTTCAATTGCCCACTTGCAATGGGCCTCCAAATTGGGCCTCAGGAGTTAATTGTTTGTAAACTATTTTGTTATGGGATTCCAATTGCAGAATTATGTGACTCACTGCAAATGGAAAAACGCATATCCACAGGAAGTCTGGATGCTCTTGTTAAATAGCAAAAGAGTGCACCCACGAGGAAGAATCTCTTTGCAATTAAAAGAGCTGTGTCTATAGAATTTTTTTTCCTAGGAAATTTTCCAAATGCCATGGAAGGACATTCTCAATCAGTTTGCTGGTTTCGATTTTCCATGTCTGAATTATGCTAGATTAAAGGCTTTTATAAATCTTTGTCTTTGAGTTCTTATCAGTGTTCTTAATTAAGAAAGAAAGCTGCTCTTTCGATTAAGGCAGTAACATATTCAACTGTTTTTCTAACCTTTTGGATTGTCTTCCTGCTTTTCATAATAAGAAATGAAAATGATGGTCTATGCCTTTTCATTGTTCATTCCTTCTTAGTCCTTCTGCTGGCAGATTTTGTTCCTAACCACAATAGACCACGTCCAAAGACATCTCCATGGTCATGTAGCTGGCATGAATAAACTCCTAAGGTGCACGGAATGCTGTTTTCTTCCCACCAAAGGTGGTTCCTATTTTTCTACTTGCATTTTCACATGCTTTCAAATTGCTAGGTTGGCAGAAGCTGGGACAAGGAATGGGAGCTCACCCAGTTACATGGCACTAGGGATTTGAACCGTTGAACTGCCAATGTTTCTGATCAACAAGCTCAGCGTCTTAGCCACTGAGCCACCATGTCCCTTAAAATGATGCTTAATTAATGTTTAATGAGACATAGAACATGCCTGTCTGATTTTGTAGGGCAGGCAGAGTCCATGACCCCCCCCCCCAAAAAAAATATCCAGGTCTTTTGCCAGGAAGAATTTTATAAGTGATCGCCGGCACCTTGAATTGCACCTGAAAGTTCACTGATAATAAGTGTAGCTTACACCGTAGTGGTGTTACAAGGTGTACTGGATATGCACCTGTGCCTATTCACCAGTGGTGGGATTCAAAGAATTTAACAACTGGTTCTCTGCCCTAATGACCAGCTGGGTAGGTGGGGCTCGGTGATCATGTGACTGGGTGGCTGTAGCCAACACAACATCACTCACATCGATGGGCGCTTCACCTCAGCTGTTACAATGTAATAAGGGTTAACTGGAGAGGGAATTTCTTTAAGCAGGGCAATAAAAATTAGGCTAGAAACAACACCAGAATGTTTCCTTCCTGCCTTCCTTACAGGATTAGCCCTGTAAAGTGGGAAAAAAACAAAAGGAGGTTTCTTCCAACAACCGGTTCTCCGAACTGCTTAGAAAGTTAACAACCAGTTCTCCTGAATAGGTGCGAACTGGCTGAATCCCACCACTGCTATTCACACTGTCACATTCAAGACCTTTGAAATGAGTGGTGTCGGCATCAACATGTTTTGCATTTCAGTTAAATGCTTATTAGTATCACACTCTTCGTGTAATAAGTAAGTTTCCTCTTAACAACTTTTGCTCAGTTCCAGAGTTATTGAACTCTAGGCCTTGAGGGTGTTGTGTTGTTGTGTGTATGCTCTGGGGCCTTGCTGTTATCCCCTGGTGGATAAACAATCCTGTCTCCATTTTGTAACATGTATCAGCAAGGCATTGGGCTCAGTGGCGGGATTCAAACAATTTTACTACTGGTTCTGTGGAGATGGCTTGGCAGGGGAAGGATACGTCAAAATCCCCATTCCCTCCTGATCAGTTGGGACTTGGGAGGCAGAGAATAGATAGGGGTGGGGCCAGTCAGAGGTGGTATTTACCGGTTCTCTGAACTACTCAAAATTTCCGCTACTGGTTCTCCAGAACTGGTCAGAACCTGCTGAAGACCACTTTTGATTGGGCCTCAAATTTCCACTTTGCTGTTGTCTTGATAGCTGATTACTGTCCAGAGCAATGATTCTCAACCTCAGCAATTTTAAGATGTGTGAACTTCTTATGAGAAGCTATGAGAAACACTGGTCCAGAGAATCATCTTATCAGTAACTAACTATCAGGAGCTTCAAGCATTCCTGGTTTTTCTAAACAGCATAGTTGATAGAAACAGCTTAAATAACCCAAGCAATAATGGAAATTGGCAACTGCATTCTCAGTTGTATTAAAAATCTTTGCTCCACATTCCCCCAATGACTACGCAGGATTTCTTTTGTTCTTTCGTCAATTAAAAAAAAAAAGGCCTTCTGTGTTTTGAAACTAGGGCACTTGTCCAATCTCTGCACAATTCTTTTGAGCTTCCTTGAGAAAATATTGGTATTATCAATGTTCTTAATTAATGTTTAGCTGCTAATTTAAAAGGCCTCAGGGCACTGAGTCAAGAAGGAAAAGAAATCTTGCTGGGTGTGAACAAGTCCTGGCTGTTAATGATTTGGGTGTCAGGATTTGTGCAATAGCAAAGGATAGCTAATGCCCTCTCTAAGCTGGCTATGTAGCAGGCTTCTGCTCCTCCTGAGCAGAATGAATCCCCCACTGGGATCAATTTACTTCTTCATTCAAGCCACACAAAAGAATTTGTCAATGGCTCAAGCGGTGATGTCAGTTCACTGGCAGTGAGGAAGAGAACAGTTCTCTAAATATAGGGAAAGGGCTGGCCTTGCCAATTCTAATGTTTCCATTCAGAATGATAGACTCATTTTTATTTTTATTTAAAAAAAAATATGTTTAAAAACACTTAATGATTTCCCAGTCTTTGCAATGCATATTAACACTTATAGCACTTAGACTTATATACCACTTTACAGCCCTCTCTAAGCTGTAGGCCTCCTCCGAATTCCATCAGCCGGCCAGTGTCGACTGGCGACTACCCGGAGGAGAGCCTTCTCTGTGGCTGCTCCGACCCTCTGGAACGAACTCCCCTTGGAGATTCGAACCCTCACCACCCTCCAGGCCTTCCGCATAGCCCTTAAAACCTGGCTGTTCCGACAGGCCTGGGGCTAAAGACTCGCTGCCCCACTTCGAAAGGTATGATTGTTGTGCTTTTAACTATGTATGGTTTTTATGTTTTTGTAACTGTGTTTGTATTTCCCCTCCCTTTTTGAGTTGTGAGCCGCCCTGAGTCCCTTCTGGGAAAAGGGCGGCATACAAATAAATTAAACCTAAACCTAAGCGGTTTACAGAGTCAGCCTATTGCCCCCACAATCTGGGTCCACATTTTACCCACCTCGGAAGGATGGAAGGCTGAGTCAACTTTCAGGCTGGTGAGATTTGAACTGCCAAACTGCAGGCAGTTGGCAGACAGCAGAAATAGCCTGCAATACTGCAATCTAACCACTATGCCACCGAGGTTCTTATTATCCATATTGGTGGATATAAGGTATTTCACAGCCAGCATTGGAAAGATAAATATTTTCTTCCTCTTCTTCTTATAGCTTTGGATTTTAATTTTTTGATGCCACAGCTAAAAGCAGGCTGACCCATCAATAGTTGATCCAGGGAGTCCTGGATCAAACAAGAAAGTTATCAGCCACTATCCTGCTTCAGGAAAACTATCCTTTGAGCTCTTCTGGGCATCCCTTGTAGTGCCAATCAAGCACTTTTCAATAGTGGCATTGTAGTGGTGGGTTTCCAATTTCTTTACTACCAGTTCACTTGTGCGCGACACTTCTGTGCATGCATAGAAGTGTCTCGGCATGTGGGCACAGCCTCCCGCCACCACTACTACTAATTTGCCCAATCTGGGCCGAACTAGGAGCAACCCACCTCTGTGGCACTTCATCTGCTGGGAAAAAAAACCCCATCACTCAAGGAGGAGCTAAGTTCAATTTAAAGATGTTATCAATTTTCTATTCTTTTTTCAAATATATTTTAGACTGTTTTTGTTAAAGATCTATACCGTGTATGGGTTCTGGGAAGTCAGGGGAGGGAAGGCTGGGGGTGGGGTGGGGGGGAGGGGGGAGGGGGGGATGTATATTAGGCTTGACGAGGGGTTTTAGATTTTAAGGTAATATGATTGCACATGTAGACTGTCTTCTCTTATTTTTTCTTTAAAACTAAGATATGTTAAGTATATTGATATGGAAGCATAAATGCCATCAACATAGAATTGAGTTTGCTCAGAAGCGGAAATACACCAAGTGAATGAGAGGAAGAGTGGGAAACAGAGGAGAGAAGAAAGATAGGAAGAGAGGGATAGGAGAGAGGGTAAGAGGGGGAAGATGAGGAAGATAAGGAGGAGTGGAATGAAGAGAGAGGAGAAGGAGAAAGGAAGGGGAAGTAGAGTAGGAAAGGATGTTGGAGGGAAGAAAGGAGGTAGGAGAGAGGTAGAAGAAAGAGGTGTATGGAGAGCAGAAGAGCTAATAATGGGTTTTTATCTTTCTGGGTGTTGATGACAAGAGGAACTGATGTAATTACTACTTAATACAATAGGATATTGGCTATGTAATACTATACATGTGATTATATGTTATGAAAATGGAAAATTAAAAAGTATATTTCAAAATAAAAAAAAACCACCACCGTTTGCTTGAGCAATCAGCTATTCTTGTTTTCAGGGATCCTTTCAAAAGGATAAGGCTATTGGTCAGAACACTTTGGCATTCCATGATAGATAGGCAATGCCAGGCAAAAATATATAGGTTTCTCGGAAAAACCTCTATGAGATCTATGACCATCCATCTGAGATGGCAGGTTCATTTTGCCTCTCTGAAAGACCAAATCTATAGATGAGTTAAATCTTAAAATTGCTGGACACTACAATTTGAAATAATAAATCACTCAAATGTTACCCACATATGTATTCCACAGAAATATGTCCAATATCAATCAGCAGGATTTCTAAGAAAAATCACAGTTAAATTGTAATGAGGAATTTAGGCATTGTGAAAGGTGTGTTGAGGTTCCATAAACCAGCCACCCAGCATCCTCCCTGAATTTGTTTAATTTTTTTTTTTTACATTATTACTTCAGAGATATCGCAGGAAAGCTTTGTGTAAAATTAAGATCCCCAGGGAAGAAAGAAAAAGAACTGGAGAATTTCGAGTCGATTTCAAATAGAACATCCTCATATTTGCTCTGAAGCTTCATTAATCAAAAATATTTTCACGATCACCTTTGGATAGTTTGCAATTGATATATCATTAATTGGCGGGAAATATTAGATGTGGGCTTTCTTCATAATGCAAAGTGGGAAGATTTTATTTCATTGCTTTTTTTATTATTCCCATGGCGTGAAGAGTGTGGATATTAAAAAGTATTTTTGTTCTTTCTCATAATCTTATGAATTTGATTGGATTGATGGACTAATCTTTGAACTCAGAATCATCTAACCAAACTGAGTTATAGAATATTTCAAGACTCCCCAAAGGATGATCTTCTTTAAACAACATGATTTAAGTTCTCCTTTGCACAATATAATTTGCAATAGATGGTTTTACAATAGGCGGATGCTTAATACATTTATAATTTAAATGAAAAATTGGAGCACTCATCAAACACTACTTTATCATATCGATTTTGCTTCATACCCAATGATAACCGTGTCCAACTAAACTATGGAATGTTCTATCATAAGATGCAGTGATGGCCACCAAGGTAAAAGAACTCATTAAAAAAAAACTCCACAAAAATATCTAGGAAAATTCACGAATGACAAAGCCTTACCAAAAGGTTTTAGTCATGATGGCTATATACCATTGTCAGAACAAAAATAATATCTTACAATATTTTCTAGGGAACATGAAGAGCAGGATATTTTTCTTTCATACCTTAATTGTAGGCATCCTGCAAACATCTATTTGGTTTCAGTAGGAATCTGGACTATATAACAGAGCCCTTTCTTTTGATCTGACAGAATTTTTCTTGGGCTTAGGGGTTTCAAAACACACCTACATGTCAAATTTGCAAAAGTTGGCAAATATTAAATACATTTATAATTAAAATTTTAAAAAATTAAGCAGTTCATCAAATGCTACTTAATAACGTTGACTTTGCTGAGGAGCCGAGGTGGCGCAGTGGTTAGAGTGCAGTATTGCAGCCACTTCAGCTGACTGCTTAGCTGCAGTTTGGCGGTTCAAATCTCACCGGCTCAAGGTTGACTCAGCCTTCCATCCTTCCGAGGTGGGTGAAATGAGGACCCAGACTGTGGGGGGCAATATGCTGACTCTGTAAACCGCTTAGAGAGGGCTGAAAGCCCTATGAAGTGGCATATAAGTCTAACTGCTATTGCTATTGCTTCAAATCCAGTAAGTAATGCAATTCAAACTTGTCAACAGCACTAGCATAACAACACAAGGACCTGTTTGATATCAAAATAGCTGAATAACCACATGAAACTCATTGACTATCCTTCATAACGTTCATATTAGAGGATCAGAGTGACTTGAGATCCAATACTCTTGGATAAATAGCAATAGCAATAGCAAAAGCAGTTAGACTTATATACCGCTTCATAGGGCTTTCAGCCCTCTCTAAGCGGTTTACACAGTCAGCATATCGCCCCCACAGTCTGGGTCCTCATTTCACCCACCTCGGAAGGATGGAAGGCTGAGTCAACCTTGAGCCGGTGAGATTAGAACCACTGAACTGCAGATAACAGTCAGCTGAAGTGGCCTGCAGTACTGCACCCTAACCACTGCGCCACCTCACTGCGCCTTCAGTGTTCACTTGGGATTAGAACTACTATGTTTCCCTGAAAATAAGACAGGATCCTATTTTCCATTGACCCCTGAAATAAGTGCTTGGCCTTATTTTCGGGGAGATCTTATTATTTTTGAAGCGCAGGAGGCCCCTTAATCAGCAGATCAGCGGATCCAGAGAGGGCTGGAAGTTCTGTCTCTGTTTCTGGCACACTCTTGCATCGCTGGGACTGCCACTCTGTTTGCAGCCGCCACTAAGAGAAGGGGCGTGGTAGCTAGGGTTTGTGGGAGTGGCCTCCACGAGACCAATCCACGTGGATGGCAGGTGCATGCGGGGAGCGTGGGGCATGTTCCCCCCTTTCCCCCAGGAAATGGCAGATACCGGCTGTGCATGTGTTTAAATATTGTAGGGGAGGGCTTATTTTCGAGGGAAGGCTTATTTTAGCACATGGGCTTATCATCTGGAAAGGTCTTGTTTTTGGGAAAACAAGGTACGCATGAACACATGATTCTGTTTGTAGTGTTTCTAAGCATTTTAGATAGGGATAGGCAGGCTATGTTATAACAACAAAATAAAATTAGATGAGGAAATTCAAATATAACGTGGTAAATTTAAAGATTGTGAGGATTCATCCCATTGGAGCAATAGCAACCAGAGGTCGGGGGGGGGGAGGATGAAAGCTGGCACACCATGTTAGCAAAAAGGAAGCATGCATGCAGGCATGTGTGCATTCATTCATTCACATTCTATAGAAAATAATTTTATCCTAGAATGTGAACCACATGGATCTCTTACTACAGAAAAGGCCAGTGTAACCAAATGACACCTTGACACTTGACTTGGATTTGACTTGATGTAACATTTGCAGCTACTCCAGCCTTTAATTTCCAGCTGTGGAAAAGGATCTTGGTTAGATATATCAGAGGTGGGTTCCTAGCAGTTCGGTAGGACCGGTTCATCAAATCTACCGAACCGGTTAGAAGAGGTTCCACCAGTGGACCCGGAAAACAGGCCACACCTACAGAAGAGGTTCCAAAAAAATTTGAAACCCACCACTGACACACAAACACACACACACACACACACACACACACACAGACTCACAGAGAGAGAGAAAGAGAAAGGAAGGAAGGAAAGAAGGAAGGAAGGAAGGAAGGAAGGAAGGAAGGAAGGAAGGAAGGAAGGAAAAAAGAAAGAAAGAAAAATGAAAGAAAAAAAGGAAAGGGGACAGAAAGACAAAAGGAAGGAGAGAGAGAGAGAGAGAAAGAAAACACATGGCCGGCAAGCCACTCCCACCAGGTCACATGGCTGGCAAGCCACTCCCACAAAGGAGGCCACACCCACAGAGTAGGTTCGAAATTTTTTTGAAACCCACCACTGAGATATATCTACTATGGTGTAATGCTAATATTCTAAAGTACCCCAATTATAACCTGACATTAATCCCTTATTTCTTCTTGGAAATAAATGAACCACTCAGATGACATAGGACAGAGATGGCCAAGCTTTTTGTTGTCGCATGCCAAAAGTGTGCCTGCACCCATAATTCAATGCATGCATGAACCACCATCCCCTGAGGATGCATGCACACACCCCCGCACATGTGCATGGACCAGTAACATACTGATCTACAACTTAAATATTAAACTGCCACACTGGTCCCGCGATCACCTTCCGCTAGATGAATGGGAGGCTAGTAATTAATGGGTTAGGATGCTAAATTGAAAAAAAGGGAAGATCCACTCTGCACTGGGTTGAATTAGCTCCACTCAATCAGTCACACTATGGGATCACTTAAACGCAAATGACTCATTTTGCACACTTAGTAAATTGCCGGGGAAAGAGAGCAGCTGAAACAGCAATCATCTCTCTACGGAGATCCCATTGACAAAGTCGGACAAGGAAAAGACCCTACCCAAGCATCAACTGTTTGCAGTGGTTAAGGCAGGTCTGCTTGACTGGACAGTGGAGAAAGAGCAAGTGAGATTCTGAAGCCTTGCCAATAGGTGCCTGTTGTGGCCCAGCAGGAGCCTAAGGGCAGGACAGGTGGCCCTCCAATTGGAAAGTGCAGTTTTCAGCACCCTTCCCCATACCAGCTGAGCTGCAACATCTGGGGGGGGATCCAGGGGTGGGTTTCAGCCAGTACCCACTGGTACGGGTATACCAGTTGATGAAATTTAGCATGCCTTCCTGTACCTGATCTTCTGGAGGCCCTGTACTGGAACGCTCCCTCTCCTGGCCTGACCCCCCCCCCACTTGCTCCCCCCCTGCTTGCTCGCTTGCCCCGGCCGTCTACACTGTGTTTGCCCTTCCCACCCACTTCCTTTGCCTGCCCCACCGAGGCTCTGAGGCTGCAGGTGGCCATGGAGGTAGATGGGGGAATGCTGCCCATCTGCCTGCCCCCTCCAGAAGCAACCAGGTGGGGCCTGGGAGGGTCAGCAACCCACATGCCACTGCCATGTAACCGCTCTGGAGTTGCAGCACCTGCCCGGATGCGGCTGTAGCCAGCAACAGGACATGAAGGAGAGGCTGTCCAGCAGAGTGTTCTGAGGTCAGTGGGTTGGTGGGGAGGTTGTGAGGGGCTGGAGGTGGCAGGGAAGCGGGACATTGAGGGCACCCTGGGTGCCTGTAACGGGATGCAGCAGCTGCTGGGCAACTGCTCCTTTGTGTCCCATTGCTAGCAGCAGTTGGCTTTCTCCTACTGATCCTTCCTCTCCGGGTGTCCGGGTGGACCCTTGGTCGGTCAGCAGCCCACGCGTCACCACCATGTGACCGCTCTGGGGGAGCAGCCAGGAAGAATCGCTAGGAGAATGCCAACTGCATCTGGGAGTATCTCCAGGTCAGTGGGGTGGTGGGGAGATTGAGCAGGGCTGGACTGGAGGTGGCAGGAAGGCAGGGGTCAAGGCTATGCCCCCCTACCAGCAAAAAAAGAATATCCCGCCGTCCCAGAACTGTGCGAGGTAAGGGAAGCAAGTCTTGGGAGAGACCTTCCCTCCCCCTTCAGAAAGCCTGAAGGCAGAGAAAGAAAGGAGGCGTGGGGTAGCTGAGGGCGAAGGAGCTCGCAGGGGTGCTTTGTCACATGCCTCCTTTCTTTCTCCGCCTGCCCGAATGAGTGAAGGAGGAGCCAGCCCCAAACCACCCACTCGTCTGCGTTCAAACCAGCCCGCTTCCCTCCTGCCTCTTGGCATGGACTGTCTGGAGGGGGAGGGAAGGTTCTTTCCAACAGCAGCTTCTCTACTTCCTTCCTGCAGCATCAATCCATAGGGGGAGGGCAGGGACCATTCGGTGGTGATGGGGAAATGGAGGCTTCTTTGCCAGCCTCCCAGCTGGCAAAACAGACATTTTCACAGCGGCTGCTGAAGCACAATCCCAGGCAGTTCCTTCCCCAAGCATGTCCCATTGCTGCTGGAGCCACTTTTGCTGAATCTGGAGCGGTGGCGATGGCAAGAAGCGGCTGCCAGCGATGCCTGCCCGAACAAGTCAAGGAGGCAGGCGGACAAAGAAAGGAGACGTAAGAGAAAGCACCCCCACCACCAAGGGCGAAGGAGAGCTATCGCATGCCTCCTTTTTTTTCTCCGCCTGTCTGAACGAGTGAAGTAGACAGACAGAGAAAGAAAGGAGTTGTGAGAGAAAGAAGGCGCAAGAAAAAGGAGGCTGAAAAGAGGTGGTTGAACACCCCGGGTTTTTTTTCTAAAGGGTTAGGAGTGCAAGAGTGTTGTAAGTTGACAGCTTTAAGACTTGCGTGCTTCAAATACCAGAGTTCCCGAGCCAACATTTTGGTTGCTAAGCAAGAGCATTAAGTGAGTTCCACCACATTTTAAAAGTTGGCCACGCCCACCCAGTCACATGGCTGGCAAGCCACTCCCACATGGTCATATGATCTCCAAGCCACTCCCACCTGGTCACATGGCCAACAAGCCCCTCCCACACAGTCACATGGCAACCAAGCCCCTCCCATAAAACAGGCCACACCTACAGAATGGGTTCTAAAAATTTACACCCAGTTTTGGCTTGGAAAGCCTCCTGCACCAACCTGGAAGCCAAAAATCGGCAGGGGTCAGGGAGCATGTGTGGGGGCGCATGAATGCGTGGAGGGGGCATGCATGTGTGTGGGGTGGGGTGCGTGCATGGGGGTGCGCACATTGCATTTTGGAGTTTCATGCACACTCTTTGGGCACTCGGTACCAGACAGGTTAGCCATCACTGCTGTAACAGATGATATAAATATAAAAGGAAACCTATTTTATAGCATAAAACAGAGACTGATGCTGATTTGAATATGGATTTGGATCTTTTTTTTAATGCTATTTTTAAAAAGTGATATGGATAAAAAATGCTGTGGATTTAAAATCCTGCAACATAAATGATGCGGAAAAATATGCCACAATGGATTTACAAATGAAACAAATAACTTAAAGGAGTCATAAAAATAATAAACCAGAAGATTGACTTGGAAAGCTTTCTTATCTGAAATTTACAAAAGGGAGCTGTTAAATTAATGGAGTTTTTCCTGAGAGAAGACAAAGCTTGTGGGGCATTATTTAATGGGATTAAAGTTCAAGAAAAGTAAACAGAAGGAATTCAAAATGGACTTAACTTGATTAGAATTAATATATATATAGTGTAGTTTCTGATAGCTGTTAATGGAATTTGTTTTTCACCAGAACTGAACAATGAAGGTTTAAAGATTTGTTTATAAATGAGGAGAGAGTACTTCTGCTTTATTTCTTAGAAAAAGTGATACATTGGAATACAAAATGGATTAATTATATTAAGATTAAAATATACCTGCTACTATTACTGGTAGCTCTTAATAGACTTTTGCTGATTAGGACTGAATGATGTGTTTTCATAATTTGATGATTGATAAGGGATGTGATGTGGAAAGAAGACTTTTTTTTTTTACTCTAATATTAGAAAAAGGTGTTGTTGGAAGAAATATCCATCTGGTTCAGTTCCAAGCTGGGAGATAAAATGGAGGCTGGAGGCTGTTTGGAAAGATGGTTTAATGATGAACAGAACCACATGGGTGGTTTTCGGTAGCTGACCACATGGAGTTGAGAGAGAGTGGTTTTTATATATTCTCTTGGACTTTGCACTAGAGCTTCCTGTTCCTGTGCAAGAACATGTATTCTATTGGTTGTTGTCACACTTCCATGGGGCCATATAGGGGTCATGTTTGTCTGAGCTAAGTTTGGTTGAAGCTTGGACTGCTGATGCAATGAGGGGGCATTGGACAATTCCTATTGTGGCTAAGGGCTTTGTCCTGGTTTGGATCATGATTGAGGATATTTGCTTATGAATACAGCTATCTATCGCTTTATCTCTTTTATTATTTATTTTTTTATTGATTTTATTTATATGCCGCCCTTTTCCCCCGAAGGGGACTCAGGGCGGCTCACAACTCAACCATGGAAGGGGGGGGATACAGACAAAATTAAAAATGACACAAAACAATACATAGTTTAAAACACACGACAGTCGTACCATTCGAGATGGGGGCAACGTTTCTTTAGCCCCAGGCCTGTCGGAACAGCCAGGTTTTAAGGGCTTTGCGGAAGGCCTGGAGGGTGGTGAGGGTTCGAATCTCCACGGGGAGTTCGTTCCAGAGGGTCGGAGCAGCCACAGAGAAGGCTCTCCTCCGGGTAGTCGCCAGTCGACACTGGCTGGCGGATGGAATTCGGAGGAGGCCTAATCTGTGAGATCTAATCGGTCGGGTGGAGGTAATTGGCAGCAGGCAGTCTCTTAAGTGCTGACATCTGCCAAGGGCTATTAAGAAAGGTGGGGGCTCCAAGAGCATATTTCTCCTTTTAGGGAAATATAATATTCTGCCTTTTAATATATCCTAAAATATTTCATTCTTCTAGGAGAGGAGTGGGTGATAACTTTCTACAGTATTAAATAACCGAAGTTTTTTATACGTACCTGGAGAGATGGGGGGAGTAATCTTTCATATAACTTTTTTACCTATCTCTTTGCAGTTCAACTTTTCTTCCCTTTTTATATTTTCCTTACTTGTATTAGTCTTTTACCTTCGTCTTTGCAAACTCCAGTAAAATAATTATAAAAAGAAAAAAAAAGGGGGATTGTCCTGGCTGCAGTGGGGCACAGGGGGAAAGAAGCAAAAAGCCATTACTGCTTCAGTGGCAACAATAAAGGCTTCTGAGGTTGAAAACCAATTTTGTATTTTGAATCACACCTTTCCCATGTCCCCCATTTTGCCTTCCCCCCTCCCTATTGGAGTTGACCCTTTGAAAAATCGAATCTCCAGTTCAGGCATACTTCAAGTCAACGCCTGTTTCTTGAGCATTATCTCTTCTCTCTCTTTTATTTGTCTTTTTTCTTTGTTGCTATAACTTTCTAAGCCCATCTTGTTTTCGTTTTTAGCAGAAAGCTCAGCATTTAAGGCATGCTGATTCCTGGAGTCTCAACGGTGTATTGAGGTCACCGCAATATGTCACAGAGTCCTTTGACCACATTTCAATTGTTCATTAGTGAACAATTTGAGGCCTGCAATTCTACGAATACCCACATGGGAATAAGCCTCGCTGAACCAAACAGAACAGCACTGTTAACATGTATTCTGTGTCTTCGGTAAATTCAAAAGGCTTTGCGTGTATCACCTGACCATATTATTATTCTTGCATTGCAGCTGAGATAGAGGACAGCACAGGACTGAGATTATACACATTGCCATTTTGCAGCTGGAATAAAATGTGATAGGTAGCTGTTGTGGCCCAGCAGGAGCCGTTGCAGCTGCCAACACACTCCGACAGCGAGGGGCCCTATGAGTCGGCTCTGGAGGATGTGGAGGACCCTGGACAGGGTTCCGACTCTGAGCAGAGAGACTGGTTGGCCACCAGGTGGCGCCTGAGCCTTGGACCAGTGGGGAGGAGACAAGGGAGAGTGATCCAGAAGCCAGCAGTGAGTTGTTCCTGGATGTACGCCATCGAAGAGCCACTAGGCGTCAGGAACAATTATGCAATTACAGGACGTAATTGTACTCAGCTGATAGTCATTAGGCTCCTCTCCAGACTATAAAAAAGACTAGTTGTGCACACGCCCCTCTTGCAGAAGTCAACGCATTGACTAAAGAGAACTGTTGTACCTAACTTGGCAGGCTGGATTGCTGCCAAGGTTTGTCTGAGTTGCTGCCAAGGTCCTTATCTGTTTGTTTGCTTGGCTTTCAGCCACCGAGGTGTTGGTGTCTTGCTATTAAAGGACATTTCAGTTAAGCTTGTCTTGGCATTCGTTACTGGATGGAGGAGGGAGTCAGAACAGGTAGCTTCTCATCTTATCAGTTTTATAACCTTACGTTTATTTAATCTCCATTCCCTTCCCTGTTGAAACTGTAAATAGAGGGAAAGATGATCCAGCAAAAGATTGCCAGCCCTTCTCTTAAGCCTTCATCTGGGGGAAGCTACGGCAGCTAAGTGTATAGCAGCCTCCTCCAGCCCATTTGCCCTCCAGAAAGGTTGGAACTACAATGTCCAGAATCCCCAGCTGATGGAATCAATGACTGCAACTTTTATGTTGGTGGAGAATCCGGGTTCTGACCAATTTGTTGTGCACCAGTTCTGAGAAAGATGTTTTACCTTCTGTACCTGCGCAACTATTCCTTACGCCTATTAGCTCTTCGGTGCCGGGAATCCAGGAACAACTCACTGCTGACGTCCGGATCACACTCCTTTGTCTCCTCCCCACTGGTCCAAGGCTCAGGCGCCTCCTGGTGGCCAACCAGCCTCTCTGCGTCCTGCTCGGAGTCAGAACCCTGTCCAGGGTCCTCCACATCCTCCAGAGCCGACTCATTGGGCCCCTCCGACAGCGATCTAAACATAATCCATTCAGCGAATTGTGCTTTCATTATACCATTTCAAAGAAAAGTCTTTTGCGTGTTTGATCTTCCCTGCGGGGATTCTTGAAAGTTGCAAGGGAATTCAAGGAAGGGAGGGCGAATGGGTCTGATGAGAAACTCTGCGATCACTGGCCAGGACCGGAAAAATCACAAGTGGCAGCAATCAACCCAAGGAACAGAAGTTGCCTCCAGAAGCTGTGGGAGCTTCATCACAGGAAAGTTTCAAGAACAGACTGGACTGCTATCGGTCAGAAATGATGTAGGATCCCCTGGTGTGGCAGGGGGTTGGACTAGATGACCTACAAAGTCCCTTCCAACTTTGTTAATCTGTAATATGTACAAGGAGCTCCCTCCTTTATAATTTTGAGAAATTTTGGGATCTGTAGAATGGACAAAATGGGTTCCTGTTTATTTCATTCTTGAAAATAGCACCGCATTTTTTATCTCAGCTCTAAAAAAAAATGATTTGTTACTATGACCAATCTCTCTTTAACTGGCTTTTACCCTTCTGCCCCATCGTGCGTCCTCATTTTTCAGGATTCTTGGTCATGCAATTAAAGGTAGACATAATATTTACCATCACTCTTGAGACATGATTCATTCTGTATAAGCATTACAGCTCCTTCATCTGGACCAGGGGACCGTGCCCTACTGTTATGAAGCTATTTGCCTTGTTGAGTTATAGCCAATAACAATGTTTGGCTCATCCATGTGCTTTGTTTCACCCTGGGGGTCTCCTTCATCTCCTTCTGGAGTGGTCTTAGAAACAATCCAGCAGCCTCAGTTCCCCCTTCAGAAGCAGGAAGGCTGTGCTGCTTCACAAAGCTTCAAAGGATACTTCTTTTGAAGAAGATACTTCTTTTGAAGAAGAGCCGAGGTGGCGCAGTGGTTAGAGTGCTGTACTGCAGACTACTTCAGCTGACTGCAGTTCGGCAGTTCGGCAGTTCAAATCTCACCGGCTCAGGGTTGACTCAGCCTTCCATCCTTCCGAGGTGGGTAAAATGAGGACCCGGATTGTTGTTGGGGGCAATATGCTGACTCTGTAAACCGCTTAGAGAGGGCTGAAAGCCCTATGAAGCGGTATATAAGTCTAATTGCTATTGCTAAATGAGGACCCAGACTGTGGGGGCGATATGCTGACTCTGTAAACCGTTTAGAGAGGGCTGAAAGCCCTATGAAGTGGTATATAAGTCTAACTGCTATTGAAATTGTTGCTATAATAAAGATCTGTCTTGCACATGGCTCCTGCGTGTCAATTCCCTCATAACAACAACCCACACGTTTACAATAGAAATGCCATCAAAGCAGAGAAGCCCTTCAAACTCCCAAAGGTGCTTTTTCAAAAGGCCACTGGACTTCGTTTTTTCCTTGAAGACATTTCGCTTCTCAACCAAGAAGCTTCTTTAGTTCTGAGTGGATGAGAAGTGAAACATCTTCAAGGAAAAAAACAAGACTATCCAGTTGCCTTTTGAAAACACACCTTTGGGGCAACCATGTCCTGAAGGACTGAGCATCTCCATATACATTGAGCCAGGGGTGGGCTTCAAAAATTTCAGAAACAGATTCTCTGCCCAGTTGCTGGGTGGGCGTGACCCAGGGGTGGGTTTCTCACCCCGTTCCAACCGGTTCAGTTGGAATGGGGCTGGCGGCGTCCTCATGCACGCGCGCAGTGCACGCATGCGTACTAGCGCCTGTGCGATGCTCCAGCTGCTCCTGCATGCGTGGAAGCGCAGAACTCATCAAAACCGGGTAAGAAACGCGGGCAGGCGGGTGGACCCTTCGGCGTTCCCGGAAGTTACTTACTTCTGGGTTCGCCGACCAACCGGTTCGCGGGGACCGCCGCGAACCGCCTGAAACCCGCCCCTGGCGTGACCATAGTGGGCATGGCCTAGTTGGCCTCCTGCACTACAGCAGGTGGGGCCATTTTCACCTCCCCTGGGCTTCAGAGGCCCTCCAGAGGCTGGAAACAGGCCCATTTCCAGCTTACCGGAACTTCTGGGAGGGCCATTTTCCCCCTCCCGGAGTCTTCGTGCAGGCCCTGCACTTACTTCGCATCCAAAATGGGTCACGTGGAGACTCCTGGGAGGGGAGGGGAGGGGTGGGCAGGGCCAGCCAAGAGTGGGATTGGGAGGTTCTCCGAACCGGTAATAATGTTAACTACATTAGCGGCAAACCCGTAGCTCACGCCTGCGTTGGGCCCTTGAAAGCTTTTCAAGCTTATTCCTTACAATGTTTAAGAAAGAATTCCTGCACAGGGTTCTTCTATCCGGGACAGGATGTGACTAAAAACTCAAGTGCTTTTTTTTTTTTTAGAAATTCAACAGGATATAAGCCACCTTGAGAGAAATGTGGAATTATGATGCCCTTGGTTTAAAAATAAAAAAAAAGACTCCGTCTAGAAAAGAAAGCTGCATTAGAACCTTTCTCCCAGATTTACAGGCAGGAAAGCTAAGCTGCAGTATTTTGCTTGATATTCTGGCGGTATGTGTTCAGGAGCATGCTGTGTGCATTGATGTTTCTATCTCTTTCCTTTTTAAATGGAGCTGCTCCGAAAGAGAGATGCAGAAATAATTGCAGGCTAAGCGTGCGGCGAGTCACTTTTTCCTCACTGACCTCACAAGCTGATTTCAAAGCGGCAACTGTAAAGAGCATTTTCCTCTGACTGACTAACCCAGGGCTTTCTCCAACAAAGCCACGACCTATATCAATCACTGGAAGCAAGACTGCAAGAACAAACATCCATGTCATTTGACAGCTTAATATTTTGAGCAAACAAGCAGGTGCCTGCCTTTTACACAACATTTACTGGTTTATCAGGAAGTTGGACTTGATTTCCCTTGACATTATTTATGGCAAGGAAGAGACTTTAAGCTCCAGCCTTTAAAACGCAGCACAGATCTGTCCTTCAGCAAGATCCGTGCTTGAACACACATTGTTTATATGTGGTAGGAATAGGAAGATGGCGTGGCCCGACAAATGCGCGCCCAACAACAGCGTGCCAACAAAACCGCGATAAAACCGCAACGTCGACAGTGCACCCACAAAGGTGCACCGACAAAAGAGCGCCGACAGAAGCATGATTAGGGTTAAGGTAAGGGTTAAGGTAAGGGTAAGGGTAAGGGTTAGGTTTAGGTTTAGGGTTAGGGTTAGGGTTAGGGTTAGGGTTAGGGTTAGGGTTAGGGTTAGGGTTAGGGTTAGGGTTAGGGTTAGGGTTAGGGTTAGGGTTAGGGTTAGGGTTAGGGTTAGGTTCAGGGTTATGTTTAGGGTTAGGGTTAGGGTTAGGGTTAGAGCGCGCTTCTGCGCTCATTCATCGGTGCGATTTCGAACTTGTGGTTTTCTCGCTGCGGTTTCATTGGTGCACTTTTGTCGAGCGTGCATTTGTCGGTGAACCGGAAGATGGTTTCATTCATTTTAGATTTATTTTGATTGGGATTGGTTGGGATTGATTGGGATTGATTGGGATTGATTAGGATTGATTGGGATTTGTTAGGGGTATCTCCGTTGGGAGACACTACTGCACTCCGCAGTAGTGCAGCGGAATGTACAGCTAGAGAGGAAGAATGTTGCTAGTAGAAACACACTAGAAGAGAGTTTCAGACACTGCTAGTAAAAACAAGTAGCTTTACTACTGATAATTGCTTCACAAGCAGTGATAGTAGATATTAGTCCAAACACAATTCAAAGAACAAACAATAGCTTACAGACGCAGTTCACATTCCAGTCATCAAGCATAGGACAAGCAGAGAGAGAGAGTGAGCTCTCTTGACTTCTTCTTATAGTAAAGTTAATTACAGTTGTTAAGTACATCCACTCATTTAAAGCAGCAACGAACATTTATTGTTGTGTGTGTGTGTGTGTGTGTGTGTGTATATATATATATATATATATATATATATATATATATATATATATATATATATATATATATATATATATATATATATATATATATATATATATATATATACTTAAAGTCTTATATATATATATATAAGTATATATACTTATATATATATATATATATATAGCCTATCCAACACTAGGCATCTACTCCCAACAGGATTGATTGGGATTGATTGGGATTGATTGGGATTGATTGAGATTGATTTATTGATTGATCAATCCATGATGATCTGTTCCTACTGTGGTCCATCATCAATGCACTCATTGCCATGTAAGCAAATCCATCCATTTCGTTGCTGGTTGTCCTCTACTTCTCTTCCCTTCCACCCGTCTCATGATTAGAGACTTCTCTATAGAACTACCCTCTTTCCCCAAAAATAAGACCTCTCCGGATAATAAGCCCAATCGGGCTTTTGAGCACACCCGCTAAAATAACCCCTCCCCTGAAAATAAGCCCTCCCCAAAAATATTCCAACACAGTAGCAGCCATGAGGTGACCACGCTCGCTGCCTCCTGCACCTCAAAAATGATAAGACCTCCCCGAAAATAACGCCAAGTGCTTATTTCAGGGGTCAAAAGAAAATAAGACCCTGTCTTATTTTGGGGGAAAATATGGTAGATCTTTACATCATGTGTCCAAAGTAGGATAATATCAGCCTGGTCATTGGTTCCTCAAGAGAGAAAGCTGGGTTGATGAAGATTTCTTTACCATGTGCTAAAAGTATTCCGAATGCCTGCTGTTCTGGGAGACTATTTGCCTTTTTTTTAAAAAAAACCTGTTGTCTTGAGATGGCAGGAATGGCAGTTTCAGAAGGATGAAAGGAAGGGGAAGGCTATTTTAGAGTAACTATGAAAAATCTGTTTTTACACGGATTCCCAGGAACAGTCCCATAGAAAGTTTTACCTGAAGCAGAGAAAACTAATCTCGAGTTTGCCATTTCCTTCCTTGTTTATATAAGCCACTGGGTCATGAGTGGCCAGCAAATTAGTAATCATTGGTCATTTAACCACTGAGCCAAGGTGGCGCAGTGGTTAAATGCAGCACTGCAGGCTACTGCTAGATCAGCAGTTCAGCGGTTCAAATCTCACCGGCTCAGGGTTGACTCAGCCTTCCATCCTTCCGAGGTGGGTAAAATGAGGACCCAGATTGTTGTTGGGGGCAATATGCTGACTCTCTGTAAACCGCTTAGAGAGGGCTGAAAGCCCTATGAAGCGGTATATAAGTCTACTGCTATTTTTAGAGCAGGGGAGGGATTCTGCCAGTTCAGACTGGCTCAGGTAAACCGGTAGCTCTGACCATCAGCTGGAAGTGAACTGGTTCGCCCCCAATAAAGTGGGCCCACCCTCCTGCCCCTGGGTTTAACTCACCTATATCCTCTCAGCTCAGTCACATGGCAGAACGGATTGCCATACCTCAGCTGTTTTCCTCCACAGCAGTAAAAGCCGAGGTGGCGCAGTGGTTAGGGGTGCAGTACTGCAGGCCACGTCAGCTGACTGTGATCTGCAGTTCAGCGGTTCAAATCTCACCGGCTCAAGGTCGACTCAGCTTTCCATCCTTCCAAGGTGGGTGAAATGAGGACCCGGACTGTCGGGGCAAGTTGCAAAGATGTCAAAGTGTTCTGTGGATGCTAAATTACCTGCGGCACCTATATCATTGTATCAGTTCAATTGTCACAGCTTTTACCTAAAGCAGTGTTTCTCAACCTTGGCCACTTGAAGATGTCTGGGAATAATATTATTTAGAGATTAAGAAAAACCTTTCTTTGTGATATTGAGTCCTTTCGAACAACTGCACACTATCCAACTAGATTGAGGCTGGGGGGTATAAGGTGTGTGATGTTAAATTCCTTCATTTATATATTGCAGGTATGCTCTGAAGCCACATTCTCTGAAGAAAATAGCTTCCAGCTACGGTTGAAAGTTATCTTTCATCTCCTTACCCTCCCCTCTGGGACCGTTATAGGCCCAATATTGAGCAGGGAGGACATGGTAAGTGTTAACTAGGGGTTTTGTAAAACGTTTTGAATTTGAACCGTCGTGAATTCAAAACAGCCCCCTTTGGAGTTGGAAATATCCTATTTCAAGTGCAAAATAGGTTGCCGTAATCACGTGGGAAACGTTCGGGGTTCGAATCGCTTCCTCGATGATCAAAACAGCCCGTTTGGCATTCTAAATAGAACATTTTTTTTGAATTTGGAACAGTTCCACTTCAAAACGTTTTGCTTTGCTGTAACATGAATGATTCTTCCTCACAACAGCTGACAGAACTGGGTCCCATTCCCTCTCCCCCCCCCCACTTAGCAGGGCCAGTAAATCAAAGACACGCAAAGCAATATGGCGCCAAGAGCTTCTTGTGGATGTTTTTAAAGAAAAAGCTAGTTTCAAGAGACCCACAAGCAAAAGAAAAGCAAGAGGAAATAAGTGAAACAAACCCAGTGGTGGGTTTCAAAAATTGTTCGAACCTACTCTGTGGGTGTGGCCTCCTTTGTGGGAGTGGCTTGCCGCCCAGGTGACCAGATGGGAGTGGCTTGCCACCCATGTGACCGGATATGAAGATGCCAACAACACTTGTCAGAACCACCTTAAATTACCTCACACACAGCACTGGCATGCATAAGAATAGGATGTAAACTTGTTTTTTCAAAGGCATCTTTGGTTTGCGTTAAAACAACTTCAACACACGGAATGTTCTGATTGCACCACAAACGCAGTAGTCATCCTTACCTTTCACAGAGGCACTGAGTTTTATAAATATGAGAGCATGATAGTGTAGAATAATCATATCCAAGGACCAGTGGTGGGTTTCAAAAATTTTTGGAACCTCTTCTGTAGGTGTGGCCTGCTTTCTGGGTCCACTGGTGGAACCTCTTCTAACCGGTTCGGTAGATTTGACGAACCGGTTCTACCGAATAGGTGCAAACTGGTAGGAAGCCACCTCTGAACAAACCTATTTATGTACCTAATGTTTGGGTATGTCTTATGTAGCTCAAGAGAATAACAGAGTTGGAAAGGACCTTGGAGGTCTTCTAGTCCAACCTCCTGCTCCAGCAGGAGGCACTATACTGCATCAGACAAATGGTCATCCAATCTCTTCTTTAAACCCCCGGTTTAAAGAGCCGAGGTGGCGCAGTGGTTAAATGCAGCACTGCAGGCTACTGCTAGATCAGCAGTTCAGCGGTTCAAATCTCACCGGCTCAGGGTTGACTCAGCCTTCCATGCTTCCGAGGTGGGTAAAATGAGGACCCGGATTGTTGGGGGCAATATGCTGACTCTCTGTAAACCGCTTAGAGAGGGCTGAAAGCCCTATGAAGCGGTATATAAGTCTACTGCTATTGCTATTGCTATTGATGGAGCACCCACAATTTCTGGGGGCAAGCCATTCCACTGGTTAATTGTTCTCCTGAGTTCTAGGTTGGTTCTCTCCTTGATTACTTTCCATTCCTTGCTTTTTGTCCTGCCTTCAGGTCCTTTGAAGAATAGGTTGACCCCCTCTTCTTTGTGGTAGCCCCTCAAATATTAGGTTATGCTTCCTGTTATGGCCCAGCAGGAGCCATTGGAGCTGCCACCAGACTCCGACAGCGAGGGGCCCTATGAGTCAGCTTTGGAGGATGTGGAGGACCCTGGACAGGGTTCCAACTCCAAGCAGGGCACAGAGAGGCTGGTTGGCCACCAGCAGCCTTGGACCAGTGGGGAGGAGACAAGGGAGTGTGATCCGGACGTCAGCAATGAGTTGTTCCTGGATGCCTGGCACCGGAGAGCTAATCGGCGTAAGGAACAATTACGCAGTTACAGGAGGTAATTGCACTCAGCTGGTGGTAATTAGGCTCCTCTCCAGACTATAAAAGGACTGCTTGTGCACATGCCCCTTTTGCAGAAGTCAAGGCATGAACTAATGTTGGATGAACATTATTGTGAGCTTGGCAGGCTGGATTGCTGCCAGGGCTTGTCTGTGCCGGTTTGCTGCCAAGGACCTGTCTGTCTGTGAATAAATTCCGTAAACTATCTTTGGCTTGGAGTGTTTTGGTGTGGGACGAGGGGGGTCAGAACTGCTTCCCATCATCCATGAGCTATTAACCAACAGAGGGTTCTTTGTCCTTACCCCTTTTCCTTCCTGAATGTGGCACCTCAATGGAGATGAGGAACAAGAATCAGAAGCAGATTTGAGCAGATCAGAAGAACCTGCTCAAATTCTTGTGAGAAGCAACCCTCGTTGGCAGCCCATGGCACATTTCACATCTCTTCCTACTGGAAATCCAGGTCCCAGGATGGAAACATTTGTCCCTGAAGGCCCATAAATCTTCAATGGCTAGATCATATTATTATTATTTTTTTACTGGCTTGGGTTACTCTTTGCCACAGCAGTGGGCAAATGAACAATCTCAAAGACATGATTATTTGGTGAGAAGATTGCAGGAAGACCACCCCTCATGCCGTCTTTATGATGCTCCTTACTTTACCTTCCAATGAACTCTGAACAGTAAAACAAAAGACTGCCTAAGCCTTTTTAACATCTAGGCTAAAGCTAACAAAGCACCATCTTTGCACAGGCGAAATTGGCAAATACCAGCAAATTAACTAAGTAAGAGAATCTCCTCTGGATGTTGCAAGTTCCTCCTTTCTTCGTGCAAACATTCCACAGGACATTTCATCAAACAATCCCCCACCACCCAAGGTCACCACCATTAATTTACAAAAAGTAAATACTGCAAACACCTCCCCCTCCTCCCTCTCTCCCTCCCTCCCTCCCTCCCTCTCTCTCTCTCTCTCTCTCTCTCTCTCTCTCTCTCTCTCTCTCATGCGCACACACACACACACACACAGAGGGGGGGAGGGAGGGAGAGTGTCAAGTCATGTCTTCTTCTCTACCGGATCTTGTGGGATTTCCAGTAAGCCTCAAAAGGCAGTCTGAGTTCTCAAACTTTCTGGGGACAATTGGAGGACTTCCTGTAAAGGCAACTACCCATAAAACTGTGATTTAGGAGCTACCTTCCATCGCCAAACACTGTGGAATAAATTTTGTTTCTGCTCCAAGCGATCTGCCCTGAGTGTTCTGTGGAAAACCGGTCCTGCACTCAAACCAGAATTGCAATATCTTGCTGTATAAAGCCCCTGCAACACCCCGAGAGAAGTTTGGAGACCTCGACTACTGCAGATCCTAATTCCTTTACTATTCAGATACTACACTTGACAGATGGCTTTGCTATTTGCCAGCCTAGATTAATAGCACAGCCTGATACAGCTTGATGCTGAGGTGGCGCAGTGGTTAGGGTGCAGTACTGCAGGCCACTTCAGCTGACTGTTATCTGCAGTTCAGCGGTTCTAATCTCACCGGCTCAAGGTTGACTCAGCCTTCCATCCTTCCGAGGTGGGTGAAATGAGGACCCAGATTGTTGGGGGCGATATGCTGACTCTGTAAACCACTTAGAGAGGGCTGAAAGCCCTATGAAGCGGTATATAAGTCTAACTGCTATTGCTATTGCTATGCCCTTGCATCTCCCATCGTTCAGGACAGCCAGGCAGTCCAGTGCACCATTTAAGCAGTCCAGGTTCCATGAAAAGCTAACATTTGAAAGCGATAAGTGATTCAGCAAAGTTACTGTGCTGAGCATTCTGCTAGGAAGTTTCGACTTAGACAAGGATGAGATCTGGCTTGGGTGGCAGAAAAATTAGGGCTCTCAAAAGCCACTTTGGTGTAGCGGTTCAGCTATCAGGTCCAAAGCAGAAGGCCAGGCTTTGCAGTCCAGGTTTGGGCCCAAAGCTATCTGGATGACCTTGAATCAGTCCCCTCTCTCTCAGTTCTGGGAAGGAGACAATGGCAGACCACTTCTGAAATCTTGCCAAGAACACTGCAGTGATTTGTCCATGGAGTCAGCAGGTGTCAGCACTGAGAGGGAGGGAGGGAGGGAGGGAAGAGAGAGAGAGAAAGTAAAAGAAAGAAAGAAAGAAAGAAAGAAAGAAAGAAAGAGAGAAAGAGAGAGAGAGAAAGAAAGGGAAAGAGAGAGAAAGAGAGAGAAAGAGAGAAAGAGAGAAAGAGAGAGAAAGACAAAGAAAGAAAAAGAGAAAGAAAGAGAGAGAGAGAAAGTAAGTAAAAGAAAAAAGAGAAAGAAAGAGAAAGAGAAAAGAGAGAAAGGGAGAGAAAGAAAGGGAAAGAATGAGAAAGAAAGAAAGAAAGAAAGAAAAGAAAAAGAAAGAAAAAGAAAGAGAGAGAAAAAGAAAGAAAGAGAGAAAGAAAAAGAGAGAGAGAAAAAGAAAAAAGAGAGAAAAAGAAAGAGAGAAAGAGAGGGAAAGAAAGCGAAAGAAAGAGAAAGAAAGAGAGAGAAAGAAAGAGAGAGAAAGAAAGAAAGGAGCGAGAAAGAGAGAGAAAGAAAGAAAAAGAAAAAGAGAGAGAAAGAAAGAGAAAGAAAGAGAGAGAAAGAGAGAGAAAGAAAGGAGAGAGAAAGAGAGAGAAAGAAAGAAAGAAAAAGAGAGAGAAAGAAAGAGAGAAAGTGAGAGAAAGAAAGAAAGAGAGAGAGAGAAAGTAAGTAAAAGAAAAAGAGAAAGAAAGAGAAAGAGAAAAGAGAGAAAGGGAGAGAAAGAAAGGGAAAGAATGAGAAGGAAAGAAAGAAAGAAAAGAAAAAGAAAGAAAAAGAAAGAGAGAGAAAAAGAAAGAAAGAGAGAAAGAAAAAGAGAGAGAGAAAAAGAGAAAAGAGAGAAAAAGAAAGAGAGAAAGAGAGGGAAAGAAAGCGAAAGAAAGAGAAAGAAAGAGAGAGAAAGAAAGAGAGAGAAAGAAAGAAAGGAGTGAGAAAGAGAGAGAAAGAAAGAAAAAGAAAAAGAGAGAGAAAGAAAGAGAAAGAAAGAAAGTGAGAGAAAGAAAGAAAGAAAGAGAGAGAGAAGCAAGCTGCTCAGGGTAAATGGGAAAAGAAGGAAGAAAGGCATTCAAATTCAGGAAATGACTGTCTTTACCTACTTCCCCCAAGAGCTGCTTTTTTTGGCCTTTATTTGAATGATTTAATGGCAGCTTCCCTATGCTTGAGCTTTGAAGAGTAATAAACCAAGTTGCTCTCCTTAGTAGGTTGCAATAAAAAAAGTGTGACTGGCATCCTAACTGGGGGGAAGGGGGTACAGGAGGCATGGAACTTCATAAGGAGGTTCATGTATTCTGGCTAGAGTGACAACGTAGAAAGATGCCATGTTCTGTCTTGACTCCTCCCCCCCTCCCCATATTACTGTTTTCTTCTTGATGGGGACTGTGCTGTCCCAACAGTATGTAGCTAATTTAAAAATTAGAAGCTGTCTCCTTTAAGCAACTATCTCATGGGAAATGTAACTACCTTATGGGAAATGTAGTCCCATAACATGTGACCACATCTGTGCTCCCTGATTGGGCAGTGGGGTATTTTGCCCGGGAAATTGTTTTATTACTGCGCACTCACTGAATCGCCATCAGCACTATCAGAAAGCAGCTTTGCACCAGCAACATGGGTTAGAGGAATTAATGTCTTTTTACACTACGTGATGGGACAGATCAGGGAAAGTCAGAAGAATCTTAACACTGAACTGTAAGTTTTGCTCCTAAGGATGCCTGACAATAAACGTGATCTGAAAGATATTCCCAAGCATGGGGTTAACTGGCTGCCCGAGCAGAACATCATCGCCCGGGGCAGAACAGGGACCATAGGCTCTGTTTCTGTCCTATTCAGCTGCTTCTACTTTCTGGGCAAAGAAGAATCCATACCAATTCTTGCAGGATTGCTATTTGAACTTGCTCCCATTCCGCCCGGATGAGCTAGCTATCCAGGATAACTTGTCAGGCAGAACAAGAATGGGATCCAATAATGATGACCATATTCCAGTCTTGGGTGCCAGTTTTGGGTACCCAACCCTCGAAGAATTGGCTGCTGGAAATGTCAGCACCAAGGTTAGGGTTTTCTACAGTTGCCATTGTAAAAAGCAAATAGAATCCAAACTAAATATTGAACAGAAAATGAATGTGATTGTCTCAACTTCAGAAATGTTTCAAAGCAAAGCAAGATCATCCTTCCCATTCGAACATTTATAGCTTGAATATATGATGTGATTGTTTCCCATGAAAAAGCTTTATGGTGTAAAGTTGCAAAGTTCTTTGCTTTATTTGACACATAGATTAACATTTAATTATTTATAAAAAAAATAACTGGTGCATTTATTCCTTATCCCCATGAATTATTTAATTTTATTCATGGAACAGTCACACATATTTACTTATCATTTGAGGAAGCCACCGCACCATTAGTGGGATTCAGCCAGTTCGCACCTATTTGGGAGAACCGGTTGGTAACTTTCTAAGCAGTTCGGAGAACCGGTTGTTGGAAGAAATCTTTGGTTTTTCCCCACTTTACAAGGCTGATCCTGTAAGGAAGGCAGGAAGGAAACATTCTGGTGTTGTTTCTAGCCTCATCTTTATTGCCCTGCTTACAGAAATTGCCTCTCCGGTTAACCCTTATTACATGGTAACAGCTAAGGCGAAGCGCCCATCGATGTGAGTGACGTTGAATTAGCCATGCCCACCCAGTCACATGACCACTGAGCCCCACCTACCCAGCTGGTCATTAGGGCAGAGAACCGGTTGTTTTTTTTATAAAGTTTTTTTTTTTCATTTTTATAACATATAATCACATGTATACTATAGCCAACATCATATTGTATTATTAAATGTTTACATTGATTCATCTTACCATCAACTCCCAAAAACAATATTGGCTCTTCTGCTCTCGATACACCATATTTATACCTTATCATCACTTTCTTCTCCTTTTCTCCCCCCGTCCCTACCTCCTTTCTTCCCTCTGTCATCCTTCCCTTCTCTACTCCCCCTTCCTCTCTTCTTCTCCTCTCTCCCCTTTCCACTCCTCCTTTCTCTCCTCCTCTTCCCCCCCCCTGCTTGCCCTCTCTCCTATCTCTCTCTTCTTCCCTCTCTCTCTTCTATTTCCCACTCTTCATCTCATTTATTTGGTATATTTCAGTTTCTGAGCAAGCTCCATTTTACATTGATGGTATTTATAATTCCTTTTCAATATACATATTTAATTTTAACCTGTATTCTCCCCCCCTTTTTAAAAAAAAAGTAGAACAAAAAAGTATACATTTATAATCATTGTACTTTTAGAAACACACACACACACACACACCCAGTCTAGTTTTGGCCGAGATGTAGACCTGGTTACAATTCCCAGCTATTCTCATCATTATCTTTATATAATTACACATTCTTACATGCCCCCAATTACATGCCCCTATGTGAAATACCCGTGGTTCGCCCATGAGGCCAATGTTGAGAAAAGACACGGACATGAGATTTCTCGGGATGAGGCGACCCAGATTGGGGTCTGGGAGCCCCTTTTATTGAGATAGGACAAAGGCAGGAGGAGCAATCAGCATGTGATTTAAGACTGCCTGTAAAACTACAATTGCTAATCATCTGCTCAGGGAAGTTCTGTCTATATATGGTCATATCCTGGTCAGGATGTTTTATCTAAAAAGAGCCGAGGTGGCGCAGTGGTTAGGGTGCAGTATTGCAGGCCACTTCAGCTGACTGTTATCTGCAGTTCAGTGGTTCTAATCTCACCGGCTCAAGGTTTACTCAGCCTTCCATCCTTCCGAGGTGGGTGAAATGAGGACCCAGACTGTGGGGGCGATATGCTGACTCTGTAAACTGCTTAGAGAGGGCTGAAAGCCCTATGAAGCGGTATATAAGTCTAACTGCTATTGCTATTGCTATCTTTTGGGACTTGTTTTTTCCTGTGTGGTTCAGCATGGCTGCACATGCCCTGTTCTGCACTGGGCCATGGGTGACCGCCACACCTACACAAGGAGTTATATGACAACACCCCTAAGAACAGGTTGTTAAATTACTTGAATCCCACCACTGCACAGCACCCCAAAGTTTGAAAATCCATTTCTTCTTCCGACACGTTCAACCAAGCTGTTTATTGACCATGCTGATTGGAGGTTATTCCAGCTGAATTATAACGGAGTTGAGGGCTTCCATTTTAGAAAGATAATTGCAGAGGAACCAATGCAAAAAAAGAAAAAAGAAAAACCCTCCGTCAATCTAAAGTCAAACATTTATTTTATTATTTCAGCAGGGAGCTGGAGAGGGCCCGATCCCTACGCTTTTTTTAAACACACAGAGCACCCCTGGAAAGCTTTCTCTTTGTATTTTCAATGGATATCTCCTTCTTTTTCTCTCTCTCTCACATTTCAGTAACAATAAGTGCAGTAAAAACTGAATGGAATATCAATAAATGTTTCATCGGCCTGAAGCTAAAATCTATTCAGCACCAGCTTTTGGCGCTTTCTTCTTTTCTTTTTCTTTTTCTTTTTTAAACGGATAGCGTGCTGGGCCTGAAGAAGGCAGGCATGGAGAAAAAGAGATGGAAACCGGGGACCTGGGAAACAATTATATTTTGGTGAAAATGTCATCAAGAAGCAGCTTTCTTGTAATAACGGGCATGGCTGACAACCCACATTTCACTTAATGCAGGGATGAAACTTAGGGAGCCAGCAACGTTCTGTATATCGCAGCGTTTCAAATAACAGAGTTTAAAATAAAGAGCTGCAATGTTATTTTTATTCCATTTCCATAAAGAGCTGCAATGTTATTTTTATCCCATTCCATGCAGCTTGGAAAAAAAATATATGGCATTATGTATTTCTTCAAGAATGACATGCATTTCCTAATCTGATGACTTTCAGGTGTGGGGATCAAAACTCCCAGAATACTTGTCAACACCAGGGAATCTTTTTTTCTTTTTCATCTGGGAACTGAGAGCTGCCAAATATTGCCATGTAGGTAATTGCTACCTGCAGTTCTCTCAGCCCAGCCAGTCATCCTCTCTTAGTTGGGAGATCCTGACTAGGGATAGAAGATGCTCAAAATAAAACGCTTAAAGACTGACAGAAGGCAGACATCCTTGTATGACAAGAAACATATGAGGAACGCTGTATATTTAAGTATGGCTTATATCGTTAGCCTAGAAAGCAAATGTTCCTGCCTTCTTTCCTGGTTCTCATTCACTGCGATGAAAGCTCATCTGGTTCCCATTTTTCTTTTTAAAAAAATTAGGATTTGAGAGAAATTTGCAAGGATGGGTGAATTTATGGTTTATTTCGGTGATGGCTAACCTTTTCCAGATCAAGGGCCCAAACTGCAATGTTAGTGCAGCTTGCGGAGGATAGGTGTGATGTGGGTGTACCTTGGCACACCTAGTATCGCTCGTGCAGCTGCATTCTGAACTAGTTGCAGTCTCCGAACACTTTTCAGGGGCAGCCCCAAGTAGAGCGCGTTACAGTAATCCAGTCTTGAGATGACGAGGGCATGAGTGACTGTCTGAAGTGCCTCCCGGTCCAAATATTCCCCCCTGCTCCTTGCCTGGGACCCCCACCTCTTCCCACTTAGACCTGCAAAGTTCTGAGATTATGAGGGCAACCAGGACTTGCAGGGGTTACTCTTACAAAATAATGCAGTGACGTGACAATGGTCTTTATGACCGTATCAATTAGTATCAGAAATTCCAATCCCAATTATTGTCATAACCTCAGGACCACCAGTAAAAGTGACCAAGGGATGTATGTGAATGCAGCGGTGGGTTTCACATTTGGATACTACCAGTTTGCCACGTGCGTGCCTGCCCGCTCACACGCTCCCCTTCCATGCATGCGCTTTGCTCACATATGCACACCTTCTGCGCATGCGCACAGCCTCAAAAACATGCCTAAAACAGGGCAGCATAGAGTCGGAGCGGGCCCACCGGTCCCCCATTTCTGCTACCGGTTCAGGCAAACCAGTCTGAACTGGCTGAATACCATCTCTGTGTGGATGTACTGTCTTCTTTAAAAAGAGCCAAGGTGGCGCAGTGGTTAGAGTGCAGCACTGCAGGCTACTTCAGCTGACTGCAGTTCAGCTGTTCAAATCTCACCGGCTCAAGGTTGACTCAGCCTTCCATCCTTCCGAGGTGGGTAAAATGAGGACCCGGATTGTTGTTGGGGGCAATATGCTGACTCTGTAAACCGCTTAGAGAGGGCTGAAAGCCCTATGAAGCGGTATATAAGTCTAACTGCTATTGCTATTGCTATTGCTTCATCACAGGTTATCTTTCTTTAGCAACTGCCTTGGTTTGCTGTTAACAACGGTGATGAAAAACTAACTCCAGGATTAACCATCACACAAATTTATGACCTTCACAGATTTGTGAAGCAAAGGAAAGCTGAAGTAAGATTTTAAATACAGTCATGGTTTCACTTAACAAACATTCCACTTAACAGCCAAGCTGCTGGTCCCAATTGTGGTCACTAAACAAGGACTACCCATATACAATCATCTCCTCAATCGCCTTGGCTCTCCAAACCTTCAGTTAAATCGTCGAAGAAAGGCCTCAGGAGGTGGGGTCTTTACAGTGGCAGCGTTATGCTCTCTGTTATGGGTGAATTAATCCTGTCCTTGAAAAATGGCAGGAATATTCCTCCCCCAACCCTTATAAAAATGGACGGAATTCATCCAGGCATTTTCAGCAAACCACGTTGAAAGATATCTGTGCCTGGTTCGACTTTGAAGACCAGGTGTTTTGCTGTTGTTGAAAAGATTACCATGATTATACTGCCTCACCAAATATTTCTAATCCGAGGCCAGTAATGGAAATCGAAATAGCTCCGTGTTTCTTTTCTGCTGATTAAATATTTGCAAAAAAAGTGGGGTGAAATGTATCGTGCGTTTTCCGTGCAATTTGGAAACAAGGTGAGGCGAATGCTTTGCTGTGAATGAAGGCAAATGTTCTTGGAAAACATTTCTGTCTCCCCTCCCCTCTTCCGACTCCGCTTCCCCAGCCCAGGGTTGAAATGCTAAGGTTCACCGAACCGGTAGTAAAAAAAAAAAAACGCTTTAAAAAGTGGGGGGGAAAGGTTCCGTGACAATCAGCTGTGCCACGCGATCGTCAGAATCTTTTTTTCCACTTTTTAATGCTTTTTTTTTTTTTTACTACCAGTTCCGGCAAATAGTAAAACAAAATGCTTTATAAAGTGAAAAGAAAAAGGTTCCAACAATCGCGTGGCACAGCTGATTGTCATGGGACCTCTTTTTTTTCACTTTATAAAGCATTTTTTTTACTATCTATTTGTCGAAACTGGTAGTAAAAAAAATTCATTAAAAAGTGGGGGGGAAAAATTTCTGACCCACGAGATTGTTGGAACCATTCCCCCACACACACACTTTTTAAAGCATTTTTTTTCCTGCCAGTTTGGACGAACAGGTAGGAAAAAAATGCTTTAAAAGTGAAATAAAGAGGGTTTGACAATCGCGCGGCTCACAGCTGATCTGCGCCATCATTGGAACCTTTTTTTTCACTCTCTAAAGCAGTGGTTCCCAAACTTGGCAACTTTAAGACTTGTGGACTTCAACTCCCAGAATTCTCCAGCTTGGCTGGAGAATTCTGGGAGTTGAAGTCCACAAGTCTTAAAGTTGCCAAGTTTGGGAACCACTGCTTTAAAGCATTTTTTCTCTACCTATTTGCCCAAATCGGCAGGAAAAAAAAAATGCTTTAGAAAATGGAAAACAGTTGGCCATGCCCACCTGGTCACATGACCACCACCACCACCACCAAGCCACCCCCACGGAATCACAAAACGGCAAAAAAAAAATTAGATTTTACCACTGCCCCAGCCCATCCCTTTCTGGTTTCTAACATGTGCTGCGTTTCAAACAAGGAGGGCAAAGGAGACAATGGAAGAGCTATAATCAAAGCTGTGATCAAGTTTGGATAGTTTTCATCTGAAACTCATTGATCTCCAAAAGGCATTAGAGGTCTCCAAGTCCATTTTCATTCCTCGGAGTCCTCTTCATTAAATTCAAAGGATCCCAGAACATCTGTGAAACTGTAAATTGAATTTTTAACACTCAAATGAGCAGCAAAGAAAATCAGTCACCCATGTCTGATATGAAACCGCTTGTGTGTGTGTGTGTGTGTGTGTGTGTGTGTGTGTGTGTGTGTGTGTGTCTGTGTGTGTGTGTGTGTGTATGCGTGAAGAGAGAGGTTCCTAGTGGTGAAAAACTGCTTAAACTGGAAACAAAAGTTTGATTTTAGTTAAAAATGGCAGATTAATCACCGCTAGGCCTGCTATTTAATTCCCACCTTCTCAGTTATAGACTGAATGGGCCATCCTCTTGACATTCATCTCTTGTAATAAAAATCAAATTGATACAGAAGTTATTAAATTTGCTCTTACAAAGAACCGGGTTCCCTGAAGCCAACGGGAAAATGCATGCATGCATACAAAAAAAAAAGGCTGTTCATTTCTGTTTGATTTTTGGTGTGGAAGTTGAGTTTAAACTCTCTAAAGGACTCGGAAATCCCCATAGAGTACAGCGACCCATGAATGAATTAAGAGGGCCATTTCGCATTGCTGAGTTGAGTTCTCAATCGGCTGAATTGCTCTATCAATCCCTGCATCAGGAGTAAACTGTATCAGCCCCCCCCCCAGCCCGAAAGGCTGTCGCAAAAATGTCACACGTTGGCGTGCGCACGCGCAGAAGGGGAGGGAGCCTCGCCCCTCGTCAGGCGCTGAGGGGGGTGGGAAACCACTGCCCTCTACAGGCCACATCAGGAACGACACTTCAGAGAAATAAAAACTTTTTTTTAACGGCGTCCTTTTTAAAATTGATGATTTGGCATCTTTTCTTTCTTTTGGAAAATCGGGACTTTTTGAACACGCCACGGGACATGGGACAAATTTTGAAAATTGTGACTGTCCCGCCAAAAGCGGGACGTTTGGTCACCTTAGCCTTGTGGCAACCCTGAAGCTTCAAAGATGACCTCGACCTGGTTTGCTTCAGGGTTGACACCTGGGACACTGCAAATGTCACAAATATAAACCAGCTGCTGAGCATCTGAATTTTGATCACATGACCACAAGGATGCTGCAAGGATTGTGAATGTGAAAAACAGTTGTAAGCCGGGGTGGAATTCTACTGGTTTGGACCAGTTCGAACAAACTGGTAGCTCCGACTATCACCTGGGAGCGAACCAGTTCACACTGACTTTGAACTGGGCCTGCCCACCCACCCCTGCAGTATACTTACCTGTTGTGGCCCAGCAGGAGCCGTTGGAGCTGCTACCAGACTCCGACAGCGAGAGGCCCTATGAGTCGGCTTTGGAGTATGTGAAGGACCCTGGACAGGGTTCCGACTCTGAGCAGGGCACAGAGAGACTGGTTGGCCACCAGGAGGCACCTGAGCCTTGGATCATTGGGGAGGAGACAAGAGAGTGTGATCCTGACGTCAGCACTGAGTTGTTCCTGGATGCCCGGCACCAGAGAGCTAATAGGTATAAGAAACAGTTGCACAGTTACAGGAGGTAATTGCACTCAGCTGATGGTCATTCGGCTCCTCTCCAGGCTATAAAAGAAATGCTTGTGCACACACCCCTTTTGCAGAAGTCAACGCATGAACTAATGTTGGAGAACAGTATTGTGAGCTTGGCAGGCTGGATTGCTGCCAAGGCTTATCTGTGCTGGTTTGCTGCCAAGGACCTGTCTGTCTGTTAATAAATTCCGTAAAGTATCTTTGGCTCGGAGTGTGTTGGTGTGGGACGAGGGGGGGGGGGTCAGAACACTTACCTATCTTCCCTTTTCTGAAGCCAAACTGATAGGCATGGCAGAGTAGATTGCTGCACCTCAGCTGTTTTCCTCCCCAGCAGTAATGAAGAGCCGAGGTGGTGCAGTGGTTAAATGCAGCACTGCAGGCTACTTCAGCTGACTGCAGTTCTGCAGTTCGGCTGTTCAAATCTCACCGGCTCAGGGTTGACTCAGCCTTCCATCCTTCCGAGGTGGGTAAAATGAGGACCCGGATTGTTGTTTGGGGCGATATGCTGACTCTGTAAACCGCTTAGAGAGGGCTGAAAGCCCTATGAAGCGGTATATAAGTCTAACTGCTATTGCTATTGCTAATGCGGAAGGTGATTTCTCTGTAAACTGTGCACACACGCAAATCACGTGCTCAGTGAACTGGTTGTTAAACTGGTAGGATCCCACCCCTGGTTGTAAGTCACCTTTTTCAGTGCCGTTGTAACTTTGAGTGGTCACTAAACAAATGATTGTAAAGCAAGATCTACCTGTACTTTCCAGATTATAGGAATCTGTCTTATTCTAGATTAACTGTTGGCCATTTAGCTCAGAGTAGCTTACTCAAGATTGTTTTACACTAGCCCCACCCAGTTAATCAACTTTCTCAACCTTGGGAACTGATGTGTGGACCAACACCCAGAATTCCCCAGCCAGCGTTGCTCGCTGGGAAATCCTGGGAGCTGAAGTCTGTACTATCTTAAAAGTTCCAAGGGTTAGAAACTCTGACCTAGCCTCCTTAGTCCCATGTAGAAATCCTCTTGCCAGGGGATTTGGTGTTAGGGAATTTTTCAAATTGATGTTTCAAAACATGGGCGAACGCAGGGATAAGATTGCTTCAAAGACTGCTACAATTGCAAAAGAGAAATAAATTAAATTTTGCAAAAGGGGGCCCTGCTTGAAAGATAGCAAACTCTGCTGAATTCCATTTCGCTTTGGACACATACTGCAGGGCCCTTAATTTGTTTCCCTTATTATTTTAGGGAAACGATTTAGGGATGCATAAATTGAGATGATTGTCTACTCAGAGGATTTAGGTTTAAATTAACTTAACTTTCCATTCCCATCTCTCACATCAGTGAGTAGCAATGTACCAAACGAATGTTTGCTTTCTTTCTCTTTGGTGAAAGATGAAACTCTACTCGTCGTGAATGCAGCTTGTGGGTTTGCAACAGACTATTAGCATTTAAGCGGTGCATAAATTATTTAATGTTTATGAAAGGATGACTAGGTATTTCAGTTACATTCATTAATAAATTATTTTGGAATATTTTGCCAACTACATTAGGGATGAATTGTTAACAAGCAGATATGGGCAAAGACAGAATATGACAACCTAACAGCAATTCAAAGAAAGCAGGAGTTGGTTAGCTCCAGTTAACTCCGTAGCAGAGGTGGGTTTCAAAAATTGTTCGAACCTACTCTGTGGGTGTGGCCTCCTTTGTGGGAGTGGCTTGCCGCCCATGTGACTGGATGGGAGTGGCTTGCCGCCCATGTGACCGGATATGAAGATGCCGACGACACTTGTCAGAACCACCTTAAATTACCTCACACCCAGCACTGGCATGCATAAGAATAGGATGTAAACTTGTTTTTTAAAAGGCATCTTTGGTTTGCGTTAAAACAACTTCAACACACGCAATGTTCTGATTGCACCACAAACACAGTAGTCATCCTTACCTTTCACAGAGGCACTGAGTTTTATAAATAGGAGCATGATAGTGTAGAATAATCATATCCAAGGACCAGTGGTGGGTTTCAAAAAAATTTGGGACCTCTTCTGTAGGTGTGACCTGCTTTCTGGGTCCACTGGTGGAACCTCTTCTAACCGGTTTGGTAGACACAGACAGATAGACAGAGAGAGAGAGAGAGAGAGATGATAGATAGATAGATAGATAGATAGATAGATAGATAGATAGATAGATAGATAGATAGATAGATAGATAGATAAGAGATAGATAGATAGATAGATAGATAGATAGATAGATAGATAGATAGATAGATAGATAGATAGATAGAGGTATAATAGATAAGAGATAGAGAGGGAGAGAGAGGGAGAGGGGGAGAGAGAGGGATGATGGCTAGATGAATGGGTATTCTTCTGGAAGTGCAAAAGGATGGGCAAGTGGGCAACCGTATTGTAGAAAGATCACTGTGGCACCCCTTCTGTACGTGGGCAGGTCCTTCCATATAATCTGCATCTTGCCATTGATATCCACTCCTAACCCCCGCTCGAAAGCAAAAAAATGCATGACCTTCAAACTTTCTGCCCATGAAGGCAGATTTTTCCATTTCTAAATGCATGTCGCCCCAAAACGTGCTTGAACAAAATCCCTGCGTATCTTGCTTTGCTTCCCATTTTAAACCTGTGGTGTTGATGTAAAATGATACATATTGTGCAGTTTAGGAAGTGTGTACATTTCAGGCTATAATTACAGAAGTGGAAGAAAAGGAACTACTTATTTTTGTGGGTTTCTTTATACTGAACTGCTTTCCCACATCCTCTGCCATATGGTAACTTTTCCAACACAAATGTTATGTGCGGTGAGAAGCCGAATGTTTCCTGAGCTGCATTACTTCCTCTCGCTCTTGGCTTCCAGGGCGAATGGAAAGTAGAAGAGAGATGCCTTTTTCATCCCTGTCTAAATGCAGACTGTTCGGTTTACCACGAAATGGGGAAGGGGATCTGCGCTACGCTACTCTCTCTAGACCCACTTTTACTTTTTGATTTGTTGCGTGTTTGTGCTCAAAGCACTTGGATCTCATTGGTTCATCAAGCAATAATAAAGATAGGGGGGGGAGGAGTGGATGTCATCATCCAAAAATAACACCGAAGGTCATTTTCAAGGTCATATATGATTTCTCAATATTACGTTGCTTTGAAGAAAAATCCTCATCCAATCTTTGGATGTAATAAATGGGATGAACCATGGCTCAACGAGACATGGCAGATTGGTTTGCAGAAGTTGAAAGGTTCAATCCAGTGGTGGGATTCAGCCAGTTCGCACCTATTCGGGAGAACCGGTTGGTAATTTTCTAAGCAGTTCAGAGAACCGGTTGTTGGAAGAAATCTCATTTTGTTTCTTTCCACTTTACAGGGCTAATCCTGTAAGGAAGGCAGGAAGGAAACATTCCGGTGTTGCTTCTAGCCTAATCTTTATCATGGCACGACAAAACCACGGTCCACTAAAGCGCGCCCGATTAAAGCGCGTACCTGACACCATCAGCAGCGCGACAAATACGACCGCGGAGAAAAATGGGCGCTTTAAAAAGCGCTTTTAAAGCAAGCCGATTCACGTAAAGGTAAGGGTTAGGTTTAGGGTTAGGGTTAGGGTTAGGTTAAGGGTTAGCGTTAGGTTTAGCGTTAGGTTAAGGGTTAGGTTTAGGGTTAGGGTTAGGTTTAGGGTTAGGTTAAGGGTTAGGTTTAGGGTTAGGTTTAGGGTTAGGTTTGGGGGGGTTAGGGTAAGGTTTTCACCTTAATTTTAACTTTACCGCTCACAGCGTGATGTTTTCGTCGCACTATGATGACGTCAGGTACGCGCTTTCGTTGAGCGCGCTTTAGTCTACCGTGGTTTTGTGGTGGAACCAATGTTTATTGCCCTGCTTACAGAAACTGCCTCTCCGATTAACCCTTATTACATTGTAACAGCTAAGGCGAAGCACCCATCGACGTGAGTGATGTTGAGTTGGGCATGCCCACCCAGTCACATGACCACCCAGCCCCACCTACCTGCTGGTCATTAAGGCAGAGAACCGGTTGTTAAATTATTTGAATCCCACCACTGGTTCAATCCCAGGTATTTGCAGACAGACTTGGAATACAAATCTGCTGATTTCCTGCAGAACTATTGCCGATTAATATCAGCAACGGTAAGTTAATGCACCATTGCTTGATTCCTTGTAAGGCAGCTGCAGTTCCCTATGGCATTTCAGCATGCTTTACATTCCCTATAATTAAGCAGGGAAGCAGAACACAGTTACCGTATTTTTCAGAGTATAAGACGCACCTTCCCCCCCCTAAAAGGGCGTAGAAATATTGGTGCGTCTTATACACCAAATACAACCATTTTTGGTCTCCTGAAGCCTCCACCCCCGCATCCCATTTTTGCAAAAAATGGTCCGTTTTTCGCAAAAAGGGAGGCGATTTTGCCTTCCCCCAGCCCCCAGCAGCACTCTGTAGGATTCAGCAGGGCTGGGGGAAGGCAAAAACATCTTTGTTTTTCTGAAAAACGACCCGTTTTTCACAAAAGCGGAGGCATTTTTGCCTTTCCCCCAGCCCTGCTGAAGCCTGCAGAGTGCTCCTGGGGGCCAGGGAGGACAAAAACGTTTTTTTTCTTACTTACCTCTTTGAAATCTTGGTGCATCTTATAGTCCAAAAAGTATGGTAGTCCTCGATTTATGATCACAAGTGAGCCCAAAATTTACGTTGTTAAGTGAGACATTTGTTAAGTGAGTTTTGCCCATTGTTAAAACTTTTCTTTCCATAACTGTTAAGTGATTCATTGTTAAGTTAGTAACACAGTTGTTACTAACTTAACAATGAATCAGTTGTTAAATTAGTAACACAGTTGTTAAGTGAAGCTGACTTCCCCCAGGAACCTGGCTTGTCAGAAGTTTGCAAAAGCTGATTATATAACTCAAGGACACGGCAATTGTCATAAAAATGAACTAGTTCTCTAGCATCCAAATTTTAATCACATGACAATGGGGATGCTGCTGCAACGGTCATAAGTGTGAAAAATGATTATGCCCCCCCCCCACGTGCGCCTCATGCAGTGGTGGGATTCAGCCAGTTCGCACCTTTTCGGGAGAACCGGTTGGTAACTTTCTAAGTAGTTCAGAGAACCGGTTGTTGGAAGAAATCTTTTTGTTTTTTTCCACTTTCCAGGGCTAATCCTGTAAGGAAGGCAGGAAGGAAACATTCTGGTGTTGTTTCTAGCCTAACCTTTATTGCCCTGCTTACAGAAACTGCCTCCCCAGTTAACCCTTATTACCATTGTAACAACTAAGGCGAAGTGCCCATCGACCTGAGTGACATTGACTTGGCCACACCCACATGATCACATGACCACCGAGCCCTGCCTACCCAGCTGGTCATTAGGGCAGAGAACTGGTTGGTAAATTATTTGAATCCCACCACTGGCCTCATGCATGTGTGCATCCCCCTGTATGAGCCCCACCCCCGGACACATGTGGCACAGCCCCAACGACCAGCTGAATTTGGAACGCAAAACAAATCTCACCAATGGATTTGTAGCATATAGGTATTCTTAGAAGAGTGCTGAATTTTTTAGCCTATCTTATCTACATTTCCTAGTAAAATATTTGGGAAAATCCCATCGGGAGAAAATCCACTTAGGCTTAGGGTTACATTTCCATGAATTCAGAGAGCTACAAAATCGATGCAGCAAATAGATTTGTATGGCTATATAATTTCTTTTACAATCCTGGTTTAATTCCCCCCTTTTTTTCCTCCTTTTTTTCTTTGATATCAACTAAGCATGGATCATGTCTCCAAGAAGGTATCTTCAAAATTTGGCCATTTATTATTATTTGTAGCACATACAAAAACCGAGCAGAAACTGTGCATAGTTTTGTTATGCTATCCTTTATCCATTGCCACACAGAATTGAAATTTAAACACAATTTATGAGACGAAAATGAGACATTTTGCTTATGAGAATAAAAAGTATAATTTCTGCCTTAGGAACATTTAAGCCATGGGTGGTGAAATTTTATTTCAGTGTGTTGCTCCCTGATATCGCCCGAACCGGTATCAGAAATCACGGGGGGGGGGCTGTACCCCCCGCACGGGCTCTATGCTGTCCTATTTAGGCATGTTTCTTGTGGACAGGCACATGTGTGGAAGGTCCGTGCACAAAAAAAGTGCATGCGCAGAAGACCGGGCGCATGGGCGAAGCGAGCATGCACACAGCGAACAGGTGGTAACAAAATGTGAAACCCACTGCTGATCAGTTAAGCCTGTAACTCAGCCTTTCCCATAAGTCCTAGGTAATAGGGAACTTCTCCTATGTAAAATGGAACTGCTGTCCTAATATTTGATTAGTATTTGAGGTTTATATTGAGGCAAAATGCAGCTGCATGAGCCAAGGAGACAGTGGTGGGTTTCAAAAATTGTTCGAACCTACTCTGTGGGTGTGGCTTCCTTTGTGGGAGTGGCTTGCCGCCCATGTGACCGGATGGGAGTGACTTGCCGCCCATGTGACCGGATATGAAGATGTCGACGACACTTGTCAGAACCACCTTAAATTACCTCCCACACAGCACTGGCATGCATAAGAATAGGATGCAAACTTGTTTTTTAAAAGGCATCTTTGGTTTGCGTTAAAACAACTTCAACACACGCAATGTTCTGATTGCACCAAAAACGCAGTAGTCATCCTTACCTTTCACAGAGGCACTGAGTTTTATAAATAGGAGCATGATAGTGTAGAATAATCATATCCAAGGACCAGTGGTGGGTTTCAAAAAAATTTGGAACCTCTTCTGTAGGTGTGGCCTGCTTTCCGGGTCCACTGGTGGAACCTCTTCTAACCGGTTCGGTAGATTTGACGAACCGGTTCTACCGAATAGGTGCGAACTGGTAGGAACCCACCTCTGCAAGGAGAGAACTCAAACAACCCTATTAAAGTTTTTTAAAAGATCCTCTCCGGTAAAATGGCCATTTCTGGAAAACGTCTTGGAAAGGAATGGGTGACTTGGGTGTGTTGATATCACCTTGCTAAGGCTGCAACAAATACTTACATCCAAAGCCTTGCTGCACATACATAAGCATATCATCTCCATAGCATTGTTCCAGATGCTATGGCATCGTTTTGGCTTGTTACAGAAGTTGCTGGCTTTACTTGGAGTAGCAGGTGTACATATTCTTGGAGTACATATTCCTGCAAATACTCTGAAGCTCACAGAGAAGCTGAAGTGAAGGGATGCAGCTGTTCGGATCTTAGTGGTGCTTCGCTCTGCAGATGGGCCCAAGTGAATCGCCTTCAAATCAACTCACCATTGACTCAGCCTTCCATCTTTCCGAGGTGGGTGAAATGAGGACCCGGATTGTTGTTGGGGGCAATATGCTGACTCTGTAAACCGCTTAGAGAGGGCTGAAAGCCCTATGAAGCAGTATATAAGTCTAACTGCTATTGCTATTGCTATTATCAGAACTTTAGAAAGACCTATTTGTTCTACCAAAAATAGGAGTCTACAACAGGAACATGTTTTCCAACAAGATCTTAGGTCACACACGGACCCTTAGTACAGATAGTAAAATTGATCTCCCCCCCACACTAAGTCATGATACTGTTCTTTGGCTTTGCGCCCAGTAGTTGTATGAGGTTAGAAATAACAAGACACATTCTGGATAACTAATGACCTAGCATTTAGAAACCCTGCTGTGATCTCAGAAGCTAATTAGGGTCAGGTCTTGTTCTATTGGACAGCAAGAAATGAAGGAATTCCAGAGTTTAATCAAGAAACATTTGCAGAGGAAGGCAACAGCAATCCTCATCTGTACTAACTTCCTTTTTCTGACCCAGTAATCCCTTAATTCGGGATAGAGTCCGGGTGACTGGATGGAGCAGAGCATTTACTGGCTGGGTGCCCTTCCTGATGCCACGCGGAGTTCACAGCAGATTTTTTTTCTTTCTATTTTTTTTTTTTAACATAACAGTGCGGATGGCTACTCATCTACACTGTTATATTAAAAATAGCTTGGATGTGTTTATGTGGTACCCCAAAATGAGCTTGATTCAAAGGAGAGGTCACTCTTTATATCGTCTTTTATATTTCCTCTGAGAAAATGTCCTTTTAAATAATATAAAAGAAAAAAGAGATACGCAACCATGTTTTGCTCTGGTATTTTATGCATCACAAACTGTAACCTCAAAATACACCCAGAAGATCCACTACACAATCACTGCTGTGTGTGAGGTAATTTAAGGTGGTTCTGACAAGTGTCGTCGGCATCTTCATATCCGGTCACATGGGCGGCAAGCCACTCCCATCCGGTCACATGGGCAGCAAGCCACTCCCATCCGGTCACATGGGTGGCAAACCACTCCCATCCAGTCACATGGGTGGCAAACCACTCCCATCCGGTCACATGGCTGGCAAGCCGTTCCCACAAAGGAGGCCACACCCACAGAGTAAGTTTGAACACTTTTTGAAACCCACCACTGAACTGGAAGCAGGTAGAACAGATTATGTAGGCCTGGAGAAACAGCCCACAAATCCAATTTTTACATAATCGCCCTTGCAAGCCTTAGCAATATTGGTCTGGTATCGTGTTGCTGAAAGTCCTTGCTGTCAAAATAGACCTGTGCCTCCCGCCAGCTTTCCGAGTTCAGCGTGCTAGCAAATTGAGAAATTGGTGAAGAGTGCCATCATTTTTTTCCTACAGTCTCATTTTTTTTTTTTTTTTTTTTTTTTTTGCCCAGAGCCAATTTGAGCAAAGCTAAATTGAGATTTCTGAGAAGAAGATATTTTTCTGAGGACGTTTCTCAAAGTCTTCATTGCTTAATCGCAGAGAAACATAACAAAGCTTTTCTTTCCTTTCTTTCATAGCCGCAGACATTCATCCACCCCCTTCCTTTCAACCCAGCCCCACAATGACCGAAAATGTTTTTCAAGCCATTTCCGTACTGCCACCATTCACACTCCCTAAACTGCTCCGTCTGACAGCAATCAGCAATTGTCTACACTCCTGTCAACATAAAACTCTGAGAACAAAGAGGGGGGGGGAATCACTGCTTTTCCCTGAGCCACTATGGACCTCCAACAAATAATTCCCCCAATCATAATACCATGGAAAAGAGGGAGGGGAGAAAGGAGGAAAGGAAGGAAGGCCGACTTTCATGTCTAAGGAGGGACTAGAACTCACAGTCTCCTAGTTTCCACGGCAGCACCCTAACCACTAGCCAAACTGGCTCTCATTAGTATGAAATGGAGTCTGGAGCATTGTAGAGGACATAAGTGAATGTGACTACAGTAGTGATTTTAAAATAGCAATAGTACTAGCACCGATTTTATATACCGCTTCACAGTGCTTTACAGCCAGGGCCGGATTTTCCTATAGGCTAACTAGTACCAGTTCGCACCTATTCGGTAGAACCGGTTCGTCAAATCTACCGAACCGGTTAGAAGAGGTTCCACCAGTGGACCCGGAAAGCAGGCCACACCTACAGAAGAGGTTCCAAAAAATTTTGAAACCCACCACTGGTCCTTGGATAGGATTATTCTACACTATCAGGCTCCTATTTATAAAACTCAGTGCCTCTGTGAAAGGTAAGGATGACTACTGCGTTTGTGGTGCAATCAGAACATTGCGTGTGTTGAAGTTGTTTTAAGGCAAACCAAAGATGCCTTTTAAAAAAGAAGTTTACATCCTATTCTTATGCATGCCAGTGCTGTGTGTGAGGTAATTTAAGGTGGTTCTGACAAGTGTCGTCGGCATCTTCATATCCAGTCACATGGGCGGCAAGCCACTCCCATCCGGTCACATGGGTGGCAAGCCACTCCCACAAAGGAGGCCACACCCACAGAGTAGGTTCGAACAATTTTTGAAACCCACCACTGGAGAGAACCCTCGTAAATCATGGAGCTCACCTGGATTGCATTTGAGCAAAACTTTGACATGTGAGGTTTACTCATATTTTCTCTGCCAGCTCAACTCATACTTTGCATTATAGTTTCTTCCAATTTAGTCTTGTATTAGTGTCTGGTTTTAGTTAAGCCTAAGTAGGTGACGTGAAGACTAATGAGTGGTGTTGGAAAATCCGTTCATTTTCCAGTGCTACAACCCCACTTAAAAGTCTAAGCCAAAGTTAATCTTTAGCATTCCAGGCACGCGGTTCTTTTAAATTTAAAAGTTTTACGTATAAATGCAGAGGTGGTACGATTCCAAAATACTCAGGGAAAGAAAAATACAACCAAATTTGGTTTTGCTATGTAAACTGTATCTGGTCGGACCCAGAGGACAGCTAACAAAATAAACCAAGAGAAAATAATATTAATAACCCAGATTCATTCCTCTTTTGCTTTTCTCTTAGCAACGTTTAGATAAGTGCAAAGACAATATTGGACTCCAGACGAGCCTTACCATATTTAAGAATGGTTCCCGAGGGGTTTTTTATCCCTTTGGGTCTTGTTTTCGTTAGGATCTCATGGGACAGCAACCACTTATAATTCATGTTTAGCATGGCTATGTGAGTTGAAAGTCATCAGCCAGGAAATCCAAACGTCATGATCACACATGTCTTCAAATGAGGAATGCAGAGCCCCAGAGCTGCATCTCCCTCCCATCGTCCAGTTTCTACAGAGATTGACAAACAGTCATTTTCAGCGTGGTGGAAGTAATTATTATGAGAGAGAGAGAGAGGGAGGGAGAGAGAGAGAGAGGGAGGGAGGGAGGGAGAGAGAGAGTGAGTGTGTGTGTGTGTGTGTGTGTGTGTGTGTGTGTGAGAGAGAGAGAGAGAGAGAGAGAGAGAGAGAGAGAGAAGACATACATACATATACATTGTACATATAATATGTATAATATAGAGTTTTATATATTTATATATAAAACAAGATGGATCAATGCAGGGGTGAAATCTACTTACCTTAAGGTGGCAGGCTGAACCAAAGTAGGCCGCAAGCCTGAACCAAACTAGGGTTTCCTGATATTAAGCTTTAACTGTTCACATAGAAATTGCAAGGTTTGCTTTTAGGACATAGTGCGGTTAGACACGGGTTAGAGGGAAGTCTGTACATGAAATATTCTGAGGCAAAACATCTATATTAGCCCATCTGCTGGCTTGGCTGTTAATCTGTTTGGTAGACACATATTGTTAGCTCCTCAAAATACGAGCTATGCATGTCCGTTAGCTGACCCATGTATTATGACATCCTGCAGACATACTTTCTGTAACTCAAGGGCAAATCTTGAGGGGTGTTTCCAAAACTAACAGACAGCTACCGGTTTGCAAATGTGAGCACACACACAGGAAATCCTGCTTTCTAGCTCATATAAATTGCGCATCACAGCTGATCGTCGGAAATAGCGGTTCACACAAACTGGTAGTATTTTTTTACTACCAGTTCAGGTGAACTGGTAGCTTTTTAAACTACCAGTTCAGGCGAATTGGTCTTAACTAATAGCATTTCACCCCTGGATCAATGGCATCAGCAGGAACTGTGGGCCCAATTGGCAAAAGAAAGTTCAGGACCGTATAGGTTGGAAACATGTGGAAGAGTCCTTCATCCTGCAGTGGGTGAACAATGGCTAAAACGATGATGAGTGATGATATTTATATAAAGTAAACCTGGAAAAAATACACTATCCTTCACTTAATCCTCCAGGGAAAGATTGAAGGCAAATGTGGTCCAGGCAGAAGAAGAACATCATGGCTTCAGAATCTAAAGGACTGGTTTGGACAAAACTCAGAAGCACTTTTTCATGCAGCTGTTGATAAAAATAGGATCGCCAACATGATCGCCAACATCTGATGACAGCTATGGCACAACAAGAAGAAATACAAAATAATAATTATTATTCCATTACATTTATTAATTTCTTGTTTTTCCTGTTTAGAGGCAGGAGATCGCATTGGTTCTTGGAGCCATTTTGAACGCTGCTTCATTTGAAGCCAAGTAGAAGCAAAGCATTACTTTTTTAGTTTTGTGCAAATCATAATAATCATTCTATAAGTAAATGGAATTTATTGTTAATTTCATTAAGTTCTTATCTTGATCTTGTCCAGCTTTTTTTTTTTAGGTTGATTCCTGACATGTCAGAAACACCTACAAAGATGGCCCTTGACCTCAAAAACATACTCGTTTGGCCTCAACGCTATATATCCGAGACAGAAATTCAGACGGAAGATCATGCCCATGTTCTCCTTTGGTAAATATTTATAGCTATTTCTACTAGAATTTTATGATCTCACTGAATGTCCGTAAAGTGATTACCTTGATAACATCATGAAAATGAATGGGCCCTTTCTTGTTTCTGTCTTGTGAGCTTTATATTTAACTACTCGGTCTACATCTAGAGCCTGCATGAAATCCTCTTTATCTTCACTACCGGTCTGGAAGCGGGAGTGTGCGTGCCCACACACTCGCTTTGCTCGCATGTGGCACATCCGGGCATGTGCAGAAGGTCAGTGATGATGTATGGGTGGGTGGACCCTTGTGCCGTCGCCACTACCAGTTCCACGATCACGTGGCCAGCATGACATCACGCCACAGTGAAACACGGAATGTTCTTACTTTCCCAATGAAGTGGTACCTATTCATCTACTTGCATTTACATGTTTTTGAACAGCTAGGTTGCCAGGAGCTGAGGCAAGTGACAGGAGCTCATTCCGTCACGCTGCAGTAGGGCTCAAATCGCCAGAGCATAGACCTTCTCTGGCGTCTTATAAGCCACTGAGCCATGGACCTCAGGTAGGTAGCTAGGAGAGGGAGGGAGGGAGGGAGGGAGGGAAAACAAATGATAGAGCATTAATACATACATGATCAGGGGTGGGCTGATGGGGCTTCCCAGGGGTTTGGGATAAAGCCTCAGGAGCTTGGGGAGGGCAAAAATGCCCTCCACCTCCATGGTGTAGAAGGCCGAGTAGGCCACATCCATTCTGGCCACGCCCACCCAGCAACCAGGCAGCGAACCCCTTGCTAAACTTTTGAAGCCCAACCGATACACTTACATACACATTAATGTAATGTAACCTCAAAATTAATTGTAATAATAATAAAAAAAAGAAAGAGGAAATGTCATAATGATGTTAACATTCTAAAAAGACTGTGAAGACATTGTTTTGAAGCCAACGGCACCTGTGATAGATGAGGATTTTGATGATGGCTGACTGTAATTTCTATCATAATGTCATGTACAGATGTTACTTTATTGTAGGATTGTATTGTTTTAATGAACTCTAAACTGCCTAGATTAGAATATTTTGATGGCGAAGCATACAAATGTTTATATCAATGAATTAATTAATAAAAACAAACAAGCAAGAACTCGGTTATGATTGCTTGAAAACCTTTTTCCCTTGCCCTTTTGTCAAAGAAAAAACATCTAACTCAAATTTTGACCAAGAACACAGCAACAATCCAGTGCTATAGACCAGGTATTGATATCTCTGCCTGATATTGCATGTTTTACTATGAACCAGCCCCCATGCCCACAAATAGGTTCATAAATTCCAAATAAAAATGAATGAAAAGCCCAAAGAACATATGCCTCTTTGAACATAAATATTGATCAAAAGTCATTTTAACAATCCTGTTGATTTCAGCCTAAAATGTGGATTGTAGCCCAGACCTTGGGAATTAAAGTTCTAGCTTATGAATTGTTTCTTAGAAACTAAATGATTGTCACCAATGCTTATTAAATATTCTCAGAGGTATCCAATAAATGCAAAACAAAATTGTTGCTTTATTTGCTTTATTAGTCTTGTTTTAAAATGCTAGAAAATCAATTCAATTTTATTTAAAATGATCCTCCATTGGTTTATTAGGCAGCATTCTACAGGTTCAGAAATAATCGATGTTATTTTATTGCTTAGAATAATTTCATATTGGAAATAAAGATCTACATAAGGAAACGAACAAGACTTCAAAAACTTTTTCCCACCCTAAAGGCTATTAATCAAATTGTGTCTTTTTGGCAGGGAAAGGTAAAAACAAAAGTGGAGGAAATACCAATAATAATAATAATTGGACATTTTGCACCGAAAAACCAGGAAACTAATGACAATGCACTACAGTTTACATCCACGTGGTGATACTGATAGACTCTACCTGCCCCGAAAATCAGGTGGCAGAGGATTATTACAAGTGAAGCAAACAGTTGAAGAAGAAAAACATGCGCTGGCTGATTATTTAAAAGAAAGCAAGAACATCTATTAATCGAAGTAAAGAACAAAAAACTACTGAAGGCCCAACAGACGAAACAAGAATACAGAAAAGATGTGATAAAATCAAGAATGGAGAGTTGGCAGAACAAAGCACTGCATGGCCAATTTCTGGAAAAAATAAAAGATAAAGTGGACAGTGAACAAACTTGGTTATGGTTAACAACAGGTACATTAAAGAAAGAAACAGAGTCACTAATCCTGGCTGGGCAAGAACAAGCTATCCGCACAAATGCCATTAAGGCCAAAATCGAAAAATCCTCTGATGATGCCAAATGCAGACTTTGCAAAGAAGCTGATGAAACTGTTGATCACATACTCAGCTGCTGTAAAAAAATCGCGCAGACTGATTATAAATTGCGGCACAATTCAGTAGCACAAATGATCCATTGGAATTTGTGCAAAAATTATAATATTAAAACAGCAACAAACTGGTGGGAACATCAGCCTGAAAAATTCACCGAAAATCAGATGGTCAAGATCTTGTGGGATTTCTGTATACAAATGGACAAAATACTTGCGCATAATACACCAGACATCACACTGGTTGAGAAAAATAAGGTCACAATCATAGACATCGCAATACCAGGTGATAGCAGGGTCGCCGAGAAGGAACATGAAAAAAATCGCAAAATACCAGGACTTAAAAATCGAAATTCAATGACTATGGCACAAACCAGCAGTGGTAATTCCAGTGGTAATTGGCACACTGGGTGCTATTCCAAAAGCACTGGAATTACATTTAAAACAGTTAAAAACTGACAAAATCACCATCAGTCAAATGCAAAAAGCCGCACTGCTTGGATCTGCACGCATATTACGAAAATACGTTACGACGTCCTAGGCCCCTGGGTGGGGCCCGACTAGTAACCAATGCCAAATCCGGCAAAACAACTGGCCACTGTGATACAATTGTATAACAACAACAACAACAATAATAATAAGTGAAGTGAAAAGAAAAACAATACTGTACACAGCAAATCCAAAGAGCAAATTTCTTCCACTTCTTCAAAGAATATATATATTCAAAGTGTGTTTGTGTGTATAATCCTGAAGTTAAATATTAATAAATATTCACAATTTCTGTCAGAAATAAACTGTAAAAATCTTTAAATATAACTGATTCAACTTCACTCATTTGAAACCAGGTTGATATGCAAGTCTATTGCATACTGCATATTTTACAAAATATGTAGGTTGCAGAATAAATGTAGAACAATTGCTATTATCGGCCATCATTGTGCCAGTTTAATACAGATCAGAGTAAAATCACGGAACAGCTTGCCTCCCAGAGCTGCTGGTGCTCCATCACTGGAGGTTTTCAAGAAAAGGTTGGACATCTATTTGTCTAGGATGGTATAACAACTCCTGCTTTGGGCAAGGGGTTGGACTGGAAGACCTCAAGGGCCCCTTCCAGCCCTAGGATTCCATGGTGAGACGGCTTTGCTTGTTACGATGAAAGAGATTTGTGCAGATATATTATGCCAGCAGAGCTGATACAAGGAGAACTTTCAAGATGACATATGAAGTTTGCTATCGATTTTTATCTTCCTGTGTTTTAGCGGCTGCACAATGTTGTCAGCATAACAAATGCCTCCGTTTCATCTTTTAAACGTTCTTGATTGTAAAATCCGTGGATTAGGGCAGCCTGTAAATAAATGATGAATGGAAGATTGGCAGCAATATCTATGTCCAGAAAGGATATCCAGGACAAGGAAGTTCTGCAGCTTTAATGAGTTTAGGGACCTCACCAGCAGTGTCCTTGAGGCAGCAAATCAATTATCTGAATAGCTACTATAGCTATTCTTCACCTCATTCCTAGAGGCAGATGTATTTTCTTTCAGCCAAAGGAGAAAGGATTAGGCACAGACGTTTGTGCTATGTGTTACCAACCCTACCACAAACCACCCTTGATGGGGAGGGGATCTCTGAAGGGATACTTGAGGCAAACATTGACCTTAGAAGTCTGCATCTTCAGGCATTTATTAAGCTTCTTAAAAAAACAGGATTCTCCAACCTTTCCAACTTTGCAGACCGGAGGGTGGAAAGAAGCAGAGGTGATATTCAGTAGGTTCTGACCAGTTCTGGAGAACCGGTAGCATAAATTTTGAGTAGTTCTGAGAACCAGTAAACACCACCTGTGGCTGGCCCTGCCCCCCATCTATTCTCTGCCTCCCGAGTCCCAGCTGATCAGGAGGAAACCAAATTAGACATTTGGCAAAGAAATGCTGCTGTTTCTTTTTTTTTTTTTTGTCCCAATACACTGATGATCTGTTTCATTGCATAAGCTTAAAATCTATCATTAAGACAGATTCCAATTTAAAATTAATACTTTAATCGTTTATTTAAAAAAAAAAAAACCCTCTTCGTCCTTCAAGGTTCAGCACTGTTTCATTAAAAAACAACCTTACTATCATGATTACTAATATTAATCCATTTTCAGCATTCAACAGTTGATAGATAACGTGAAATATGCTTTGGGTTCAAAAATACTTTTATTTCTGCCAAAGTCCCTTGATACTCCTCCACTGTAACTCCCATGTGTTTTTCTGGAGTTGTTTCAGATGTTTCTCAGCCTTCCAGAACAGCTTTTCACAGGCTTGCAAAGGAGGTGGGAAACTTCTCCTTAACATAGGATACAAGCCCTTTTCGCTGCTATTTATTCAAGTATCCTTAAGGGAATCCCAGAGATTTTTTTTCCCATTCTTGTAGTATTCAGACAGGAAACATTTCTTTCTTGGTAGCAATAGCAATAGCAATAGCAGTTAGTCTTATATACCGCTTCATAGGGCTTTCAGCCCTCTCTAAGCAGTTTACAGAGTCAGCATATTGCCCCCACAGTCTGGGTCCTCATTTCACCCACCTCGGAAGGATGGAAGGCTGAGTCAACCTTTGAGCCGGTGAGATTTGAACAGCCGAACTGCAGAACTGCAGTAGCCTGCAGTGCTGCATTTAACCACTGCGCCACCTCAGCTCTGAGCAATAGCAGTAGCAGTTAGACTTATATACCGCTTCATAGGGCTTTCAGCCCTCTCTAAGCAGTTTACAGAGTCAGCATATTGCCCCCAACAATCCGGGTCCTCATTTTACCCACCTCGGAAGGATGGAAGGCTGAGTCAACCTTTGAGCCGGTGAGATTTGAACAGCCGAACTGCAGAACTGCAGTCAGCTGAAGTAGCCTGCAGTGCTGCATTTAACCACTGCGCCACCTCAGCTCTGAGCAATAGCAGTAGCAGTTAGACTTATATACCGCTTCATAGGGCTTTCAGCCCTCTCTAAGCGGTTTACAGAGTCAGAATATTGCCCCCAACAACAATCCGGGTCCTCATTTTACCCACCTCAGAAGGATGGAAGGCTGAGTCAACCCTGAGCCGGTGAGATTTGAACAGCCGAACTGCCGAACTAGCAGTCAGCTGAAGTAGCCTGCAGTGCTGCACTCTAACCACTGCGCCATCTATATCTCCTATGAACATGCTGGGTGCCTCGGATTTTTTTCTCTCTCCCTTTTTGTAATCTAATATAATAAAACTGAACTGTACGGATGTAATATTTCCCCATTTTCAAAGAAATCCCTGATGCACACAGGAAGGTTAAGTCAGGACAATTACAGGCAAGTGGAACTTATTTCCAAGCATTGCATTTAGGAAGATAACAATTCTTGGAGGGCCAAAGTCTACTGGAGCTTGCATTTCTGCATGAATCATGCTCCATCAGAGCATTTGATTTCATTTTCCATTTCTACTGGGGAAAAATTATCTTGTGCCACACGCCCGTAAATGCTTTTCCAAACAATGTGTTGTTGGAGTCATGCAGATCAAGCACTTTCTTTCTTTCCTTTCATTCTGTTCAATGTCTGATTCTTGGAGACTGCTTCCCTACAGTTTTCTTTCAGATGTGGTTTGTTATTGCCTCCTTCTGAGGGCTGAGAGAAAGTGACCGGCCCAAGGCAGGGGTGAAATCAACTTACGCTCGCTACCGGTTCGCAAATGTGAGCACGCGCCTTTCGTGCATGCGCAGAGCATCAAAAACAGGACATGATGATGTCTGGGCAGATGGGCGGAGCCTCTCACCACCACTGCTACCGGTTCGCCCGAACTGGATAGAACCAGCAAAATTGCACCACTGGCCCAAGGCCTCCCAGTTTGGCTTTGTGTCTAAGACAGAACTAGAACTCACAGTCTCCTGGTTTCTAGCCTGATGCTGCCTTAACCATTACACCAAACTGTCTCCTCTATCTTCCATTTGAAACTTCACATTTATAATCTTTCAAGAGAATCTGTTTCCCTTCCGGATTTTGGGATCTAAGCCTTCAGTTTTACTGAAGAGCTTAAACAAAATATCAGTCCACTCTGAAAGCTCAAAGCTAATGCTTCAGAACTGGCAGAGCTGGGATGTATGCTAATATGTATCATAAACAGTCAACTCACAAAGGAATTGTAAATACTTTGAATCCACGTATCTTGAATGTCAATATTGCATTTGAAACAAGGGTTGGCAACGTTTTCAAATATTATTTTTACTGTGCACATACCAGAAAGGGTGCATTAGGAGCCATATTAAACCCAATCATGCATTTTGTATCAGAAACGCTCCAATAAGTAGCCAAGCCTAAGCTGACCTTGACTTTTCTAAGCACAGAGAAACCTGATTAGTTCTTGGATATGACAGCACCAAGAAATCCCAGGGCTGTAGGACAGGGTAGGAAGCGAAAAAAATATATATCCCGACAAAAAGCAAGGGCAAAAATAACTTATGTAATATTGCCAAGAAAACTGCATAAATGTAGACATCAGAAGTCAAAAGTGACTCTGTACCAGAGGTGGGTTCCTACCAGTTCGCACCTACTCGGTATAACCGGTTCGTCAAATCTACCGAACCGGTTAGAAGAGGTTCCACCAGTGGACCCGGAAAGCAGGCCACACCTACAGAATAGCAATAGCAGTTAGACTTATATACCGCTTCATAGGGCTTTCAGCCCTCTCTAAGCGGCTTACAGAGTCAGCATATTGCCCCCAACAATCCGGGTCCTCATTTTACCCACCTCGGAAGGATGGAAGGCTGAGTCAACCCTGAGCCGGTGAGATTTGAACAGCCGAACTGCCGAACTAGCAGTCAGCTGAAGTAGCCTGCAGTACTGCACTCTAACCACTGCGCCACCTTAACTCGAAGAGATTCCAAAAAATTTTGAAACCCACCACTGGTCCTTGGATATGATTATTCTACACTATCATGCTCCTATTTATAAAACTCAGTGCCTCTGTGAAAGGTAAGGATGACTACTGCGTTTGTGGTGCAATCAGAACATTGCGTGTGTTGAAGTTGTTTTTACGCAAACCAAAGACGCCTTTTAAAAAACAAGTTGACATCCTATTCTTATGCATGCCAGTGCTGTGTGTGAGGTAATTTAAGGTGGTTCTGACAAGTGTCGCCGGCATCTTCATATCCAGTCACATGGGCGGCAAGCCACTCCCATCCGGTCACATGGGCGGCAAGCCACTCCCACAAAGGAGGCCACACCCACAGAGTAGGTTCAAACAATTTTTGAAACCCACCACTGCTCTCTACCTTTACACTAGAAATAGTTTTTTATAAAAGAGGATTATAAATTCCTTTCTGGAAGACATTCCCCCCACACCCTTGTCTCTGACCCCTCCACCTGTTTCTGCTATTAGGGGAAAATAGAAATCTAAACTCTTGCCTCATTCTTTCCAATTCCTGTTCCCAACTCCAACATTTAGGAGAGGGCTGTGTTTTGGAAATTGTGGAAATGATAACAGGAGTGTTTTTGAACACTTTTTTTTATGCTTTGCGTATTTGCATTCCTTTCGTTTCCAACTCCCTGATTCTTGATTTGCTAAGCACAGTAGCACTTACTACTTTCTATTTCTGTGAGGGTTTGGTTGTTAGATGTGCAACTACCTCTCAGAAAAGGTGTAGCAGGTGGTAGCACTACCAATCTGACTGGATGCCTCTTGAGAGTAAGAAAAGCAAGGCTTACAAGAACTGGGAACTTGTGGGAAGAAGCTCCTTCCAAGTGAATACTTGTAAATTCCCCCAAATGCAGTAAATTGCCTTCTCCTTTTTCTCTCATCTACCATCTGTAATAGCAAAATAATTCAAAAGCAATAGCCATAGCAATAGCAGTTAGACTTATATACCGCTTCATAGGGCTTTCAACCCTCTCTAAGTGGTTTACAGAGTCAGCATATCGCCCCCACAGTCTGGGTCCTCATTTCACCCACCTCAGAAGGATGGAAGGCTGAGTCAACCGTGAGCCGGTGAGATTAGAACCGCTGAACTGCAGATAACAGTCAGCTGAAGTGGCCTGCAGTACTGCACCCTAACCACTGCGCCATCTCGGCTCATAAGCAAAAAAAGAAAACACAGTGATGAAAAATATTTGCGTATACTGTGAAGAGCTGAGGTGGCGCAGTATTGCAGGCTACTTCAGATTAGCACTAGCTGCAGTTCAGCAGTTCAAATCTCACCAGCTCAAGGTTGACTCATCCTTCCATCCTTCCGAGGTGGGTAAAATGAGGAGCCAGATTGTTGGGGGGCAATAAGCTATCTCTGTAAATGAGGGGTTATAAAAGCACTGTGAAGCAGTATATAAGTGCTATTGCTATGGCTATATTATTTATAAACATTCGGAATGTTAGAAGGTAACTTTGGGCCCATCAAGCTGGGTTCCATTTCTTGTGCCTGTATGGACAAATGTTTGCCACCTTGATGATCCTAGTAATATCTCATCACTCTTTCACTAAATTCAGGTCTAAAGGTGACATTTGAAGCTCCCATTAACTCCCGGATTCATGGATAATTATTGTGTCATCATCTGTAGAATTTGTTTAAAAGTTATAGGTTACCTTCTGCAGTAGGCTTCAGCAAGGAAATCAGACTTTATAGCTGTAGGTCATGAATTTTAAAACTTGGCAGTGATTATTACTGTAGGCTAGATCTGAGCCATTGGCCTGGAAAAGAGCCATATTATTTATATGAACGATTCAAAATCCCCGAGAAGCCTTCTTTAAATTATCTTCCAGTAGAGATTCCATTACAGATCATGGTGGTAAGTAAAAGCAGATACGCACACCAGCTTCACACAAAGCTTTGCCTGGCTTTGCCTCATCAAGGTGCACAAGGGACTTGATTCACTTTGAAAGAAAGATGCCTGGCATCAATTTGGAGTCTCAACTAGCACTTTGAAGAGTAGCTGAGTTTCTGTGTGCATCAGGGGTGGGTTTCAACCGGTTTGCGGCGGTCCCTGCGAACTGATTGGTCGGTGAACCCAGAAGTAAGTAACTTCCGGGAACGGTGAAGGGCGCGCCTGCCCGCGGCCCTTACCCGGTTTTGACGAGTTCTGCGCTTCCATGCATGCGCAGGACGCATACAGCGCCTGCGCGATCCTCCAGGAGCAGCTTGAGCGTCGCGCAGACGCTAGTACGCATGTGTGCACTGCGCACGTGCACAAGGACACCAGCGGCCCTGTTCCAACCGAACCGGTTGGAACGGGGCGAGAAACCCACCCCTGGTGTGCATACAACATCAATAGCAATAGCACTTAGACTTATATACTGCTTCACAGTCCTTTTACAGCCCTCTCTAAGGGGTTTACAGAGTCAGCCTATTTCCCCCCAACAATTTAGCTCCTCATTTTACCCACTTTGGAAGGATGAGTCAACCTCCCATAGACCGATTAGATCTCACAGGTTAGGTCTCCTCCAGACTCCATCCGCCAGCCAATGTCGGCTGGCGACTCCCCGGGGGAGAGCCTTCTCTGTTGCAGCTCCGGCCCTTTGGAACGAGCTCCCCGTGGAGATCCGGACCCTTACTACCCTCCCGGCCTTCCACAAAGCCACCAAGTCCTGGCTGCTCCAGCAGGCCGGGGGGCTTGTGAAATATCCAGCCCCACGGTTAACTGTGAATGTTGTGTATTTTAAAGTGTTGTTTTGTTTATTTATCCCCTTCCCTTGTTTATTGTAAGCCGCCCGGAGTCCTTCGGGAGTGGGCGGGATACAAGACCAATAAACTCAATCTCAAACTCAAACCTTGAGCCTGGTGAGGCAGCAATCAGCAGAAGTAGCAGTACAGAAGCAGCAATGTAAGAAGAGAGTAGTAGCTCAGCTACCAGGGATTTTGAGAAGAAGAAGAAAAAAGAATATTTATAACCCAGGGATGAATTGTGGAGTTCTTGATCCTCTCTGAACTTCGTGGTTTTCTTGCAAATGTTTCACTACCCAGCTAGGTAACATCATCAGTTTAGTTTAGTTTATTGTCATTGGCACCGTGTACAAAGAAATTAAATGCCATCTTCAGTGTACATTATAACTATAAAAATAAAACACAAACACATACCCCTTCGTACACACATCCATTCTAGCACACGCATCAGTGCTAGAAGAGATGGGAGTTGCTCTCTGTTTTGTGTGTTTATTTATTTATTTATTATTTGTTTGTCAAACATGTGCAAGGTAACAGGTATAAGCATAAACATGAACATGGACAAAAGAAGTAGATGCGGATAAATGGGGACACAAGGACGGGGATGGTAGGCATGCTGGTGCGCTTATGGGCCTCTTAGGAATGGGCTGAGGTCCATGGTAGAAAGTTTAAGATTGAAGCTGTGAGGGTTTGAGGATGTAACAAGGGAAGAGCATTCCAGGCAATGTGGTGGAAGTGTTGTGTTGTGGAAGTGTTCTTGGTGGTTCCTCGATTAGGCCAAGGTTTACTGTTTGTTTGTTTGTCTGTGTTGGTTGTTCCTTGATTGGAGTGTTGTTTACTTAGAGAGCCGAGGTGGTGCAGTGGTTAAATGCAGCAATGCAGGCTACTTCAGCTGACTGCAGTTCTGCAGTTTGGCTGTTCAAATCTCACCGGCTCAGGGTTGACTCAGCCTTCCATCCTTCCGAGGTGGGTAAAATGAGGACCCGGATTGTTGTTGGGGGCGATATGCTGACTCATGTAAACCGCTTAGAGAGGGCTGAAAGCCCTATGAAGCGGTATATAAGTCTAACTGCTATTGCTATTGCTACTGCTTGATTGTTGGAAAGCTAAAGTAACTCTTTTTACCATGGTGTTGGAGTGGCGCAGTGGTTAGAATGCAGTATTGCAGGCAAACTCTACCCATAGCTTGGAGTTCGATTCTGACTGGCTCAAAGTTGACTCAGCTTTCCATCCTTCCGAGGTGGGTAAAATGAGGACTCAAATTGTTGGGGTGACTCTGTAAACCACTTAGAGGGGGCTGCAAAGCACTGTGAAGCGGTATATAAATCGAAGTGCTCTTGCTAGAAGTGTAAGTGCTATTGCTGCCAGAACACAAACAGCCTGTGGAATCCTAGCAAATATCCATGGTTGCTGGCCAGAAAGAGCTTAAGCCACCCTCTATTATTCAGAAATGGAATAATAGACTAGAATTGGACAAGCAATTCTAGCTTAAGAGCCTGAGTTTAAGCTATGAAGCCAGCAGTGTGTAGCTATCTTTAAGTCATCTAGCAGTGAGCATCAGCCCTCTCTCTCCCGCCGTCCGAAAAAGCACAGCTTTTAATCTTTCTTCTAGCCAGCAGCAAACTCCTGTCTGTTTTTCAAAGCATCTGCCCCAAGTCTGGGCCATGGATGCAAGAAGTTGCACTTGGCCTGTGTTTTGCTCAAGAACCAAAGGGAGGGAGAAAATACTGCAAAACAAAAATGAAACGCTGACTCCTAAAGCACTCTTGATTTCTCAAGACACTGCAGAGATTTGGCTTAATGTCCTTTTTTATCCCCTCTTCCCCTTTCCCCCGAACGAAGACATTGTGTATCCGCGCGTCTAAAAACCATGATTTCCATCAAGAGAATAGAGCAGTTGAGTCAAAACACAGTTTGGTCCGGAACGCGTCTCTTCCTCGAGGCTGATGGAGGAACAGGGTATTGAAGTATTTTGTTACATCTTTCAAGGAAAGCGCCGTGTTGTAAGGCTTGTTCCAAGTCTAAATGGCTCCTTAAATTGCAAGCAGCCATGGCTAAATGCTTTAAAAGCTGCCACAGCAAAGTACAGTATATTAGCTTACCTTTGATATTTATTTTTGGATTCTCCTCTTTTGTTTCTTTCCAGAGCACAGGAAATTGTTAAACATTTTTGATTAAAAAACAACAACAACAATCCAGCAACAATTGTTTTAAAAAAACATTTTCCTGGTTGAACATAATAATGACTGGTTATTGTTGTTGTTCTGATTTTGGTGCCTTCAAGTCATTTTTGATTCCTCGTGGCTGTCTGATCTAGTCTCCCTACAACAATAATGATCCTGAAATAAAGTGTATAACTTCCACTGCAGATAAATATGCATAAATAATGCTCAAACAGTAATGCTGTTCAAACTTCAAGCTTTACAAAGATTAACTTAGATCAAAATGATTAGTAAGGGGTGGCTATACAGTATGCAATGGCAGAATTAGGAAAGGAAGGCAGAGAATTACTTAAAGAGAAAGCTATAGCATATTTTTCGGAGTATAAGACGCACCGGATATAAGACGCACCAAAATTTTGAAGAGGCAAATTTTAAAAAAAAAGGTTTTGCACTCTGCAGACCTCCCAAAAACGGGCCCATTTTTTAAAAACAAAAATGGCATGCAAAGCCTTTAGGAGGCTTATAGAATGCTCCTGGGGACTGGGGGGGGGGCGCAAAATTGAGCAAAAAATGGCCCGTTTTTCGCTCATTTCTGCCCTCCCCAACCCCCAGGAGCATTCTGAAAGCCTCCTAAAGGCTATGCATGGCCATTTTGGTGAAGGGGGCAGGGTTTCTGGAAGAAAAAAATGCTGTATTCAGTGTATAAGACACACCCATATATATAGTTTGAACACATACCCATCCTTTGTCAATTCTAGGCCCATTGGATGAAACAGGGCAGTGTTTCTCAACCTTGGCAATTTTAAGACGTGTGGACTTCACTCCCAGAATTCCCCAGCCAGCATGTGGCAATTTTAAGACGTGAAGTCCATACGCCTTAAAAGAAACACTGAAATACAATGTCTGTATGTGAATCTGTTGATCCATCACACATGGAATTTTTTCCCCCCTAGGATTTAGCACGAGCAATCTTATGAGCTAAATTCAAGCAGGCAGAAGCTCTGGAATAATTTGTATTGCCACAAATAAGTTGCAAATTAGCTTCAAGGTTCTTGAAAAAGCAACACAAATCTTCATTAGAGGAGTAATGATCATTAATGCTCTGTAACTAAAACGCCTGCTTCCTTTTCCTGTTGAATCGGGATGATGGATGGAAATCATGTCCACTTTCCGATTGCCACTGCAGTACTAATGGGCACAGTGAGTAAAACACACACAATCAGAGGGAACGCGGGGAAAAAGACCACACAGCAAATGATTTCATCACATCGCTTCCTCTCTCCGTGCCCTGACTCCAATTTCCTCCCCGCATCAATTCTCAGAGATGATTGCGTAGCTTTTTCACTGCGTATGAATAAGAGCCATAATGATTCCAGTTGCTATTATGGTTGTTACACTTATTGGATCCAGGTTTTCGAATCTGGCAGCCCGTTTCATTCTTCACATTGTTTTCAATAAGGCTCTTCTGGATTTGATGCCCTGTGGTTGTCTTATTTTTTTTATAACTGAAAACGATTCAGTGCAACCTCATAATCTACATTCATAGGACCTAGCATTATTATTCCGAAGACTATGTTTGTTATTATTCACACAGGAACAGCTTGCAGCCTAGGGTTTTTGACTACGTAAATCTGAGTTATGATTTTCCTTCTGCTCTCCAGAATTTTTTTCTTATCATCTTTGTCCTTTACTACAGGGGTGGGTTTCAACCGGTTCGTGGCGGTCCCTGCAAACCGGTTGGTCGGCGAACCCGGAAGTAAGTAACTTCCGGGAACGGCGAAGGGCCCGCCCGCCCGCGCTCCTTACCCGTTTTTGACGAGTTCTGCGCCTCCACGCATGCGCAGGACGCATACAGCGCCTGCGCGATCCTCCAGGAGCAGCTGGAGCATCGCACAGACGCTAGTACGCATGCGTGCACTGCGCGCGTGCACGAGGACGCCGCCGGCCCCGTTCCAACCGAACCGGTTGGAACGGGGCGAGAAACCCACCCCTGCTTTACTACTTCATTTTTACTTGCTCCAGTTGCAATAAAGCAGCTGCATGTATTCCAGACTGGGCTCAGGCTCCCCTCTGATTAGCATCAACTTAAATACGAATCACTAAGTCGCTTTCAGTCCCCTGTGTGTTTGAGAGACCTAATGGAATATAAAGTATTAGGAGCTATTGGAATAAAAGCTAGCACCGGAATATTCAAGCACAAACCATCCAAGCAATGTAATCTTGCTAAGGGGTTTGAGAATAAAGAGAATGTGTAATGAAAGAATTGCTACTTGCGGGCTCACACAAACTTGGTGCATTAAAAAAAAGGGGAGGAAGAAATATTACGCCTATTGTCTATTTTGTCTTACTGCAAGCTATAGTGCATTCAGAAAGTATTCTGACCCCCTTCACTTTTGTCAATTTGGCTATGCTGCAGGGTGATTGTAGTTTCATTTTGATGTTGAAATTCATTTTTTTTAAATTATTATTATTATTATTTATTTATTAGATTTATATACCGCTTCATAGGGCTTTCGACCCTCTCTAAGCGGTTTACACATTTTTTAGCAAATTGAGTCAGCAACTTGCCCCCACAATCTGGGTCCTCATTTCACCCACCTCGGAAGGATGGAAGGCTGAGTAGACCTTGAGCCGGTGAGATTTGAACCGCTGAATTGCAGAACTGCAGTCAGCTGAAGTGGCCTGCAGTACTGCACCCTAACCACTGCGCCACCTCGGCTCTGTAGGTTTTTTTTCATTTTTAGACATTTCTAAAATTCTGTTTTCACTTTGTCATTATTTTTATTTTATTTATTTTTTATTTAGTAGTTTATTTATATGCCGCCCTTTTCCCTGGGGGGACTCAGGGTGGCTTACAATTCGAAAGGAGGGGAAAACAAACAAATTAACACATAAGACAGTACATCATTAAAAGCACAACATTCATACCATTCGGGTGGGTTACGGTCTTTAGCCCCAGGCCTGACGGGATAGCCAGATTTTAAGGGCTGTGCGGAAGGTCTGGAGGGTGGTGAGGGTACAAATCTCCACGGGGTACTGCATATAGATTAATGAGGACAAAAATTTCTGTAGAATCACGCTGCCACATGAACAAAATGTGAAGGGGGCCTGAATACTTTCTGAGTGCATTGCTTTAATAAAATGATGGAAAAAACATGATTATTGTTCCTCCCTCCCTCCCCCCTTGAGGTAATGACTGGAGAAGGAGAGCCCTGTCTAAATAACAATCCAGACCTTCCATCCTTCCGAGGTCGGTAAGTAAGTAAAAAGAAAATCTCTATTATGGTCAAAGACCAGCAATACACATTAGTTTTTACACTACATTAAAAAATACTAACATTAAAATATAATTAAAAAGTATTGACATTAAAAGTGGATAATAACATAATGGTCCAGAGATTGTTAGAGGAATGTCCAGATAATTGGTACAAGATGGTGCTATACTTCTGTAGCCAATTTTTTTCTTATGGACATTGCAGCAGCACAGAACTTTGCCACCGCAGACGTGGTAACCGGGTTAGTGTCCTGGAGGAGGAAGCCTAGATAAAAATGGTCTGCCCTCCCTGGCAATCTCTCTAATAAGGGGAGAATATATGCAGACCTACAAGCTCTGTATAGCTCGCAGTGTAATAGTACCTGTGAATTATCTTCCACTTCTCCTTTACCTCATATACAGACGCGTTCTGCTATAGGTGTTCTCTTATACCTGCCCTGGAGGAGTTCTGAAAGAAGAAGGTTAAATTTGGCTCTGAAGAAAGCTATTCTTTATTTTGGGGAGATCAGGTCATTTAGATATTTTGCCAATTCCCACACACCCTGTTTGATTCTGTCCTTACTGTGGAGAGGCAACCTATTTAGTTCTTCTTGGAACTCCATGTCCCTCATTCTATTAATTACTACTTGCTTTGCTTGCTTGGTAAAATGAGGACCCAAATTGTTGGAGGCAACATGCTGACTCTGTAAACCGTTTAGAGAGGGCTGTAAAGCACTGTGAAGTGGTATATAAGTCTAAGTGCTATGGCTCTTGCTACTCATTCTCATTCACCTCAACCCCCAATACTCTTGACAAGAATTTATGCAGAACACTTTTCTTTACTTAGTTTTCTGTTCTGACCGCCTCCTCCATCCAGTAACGAATGCCGAGACAAGCTTAAATGAGAATGTCCTTTAATAGCAAGACCAGACTCTTGGTGGCTGAAAGCCAAGTAAACAAACAGATAAGGACCTTGGCAGCAAGGCCGACAAACTTTGGCAGCAATTCAGACAAACTCTGGCAGCAATCCAGCCTGCCAAGTTTGTTTCTCTTTAATCAAAGCGTTAACTTCTGCAAGAAGGGCGTGGCACCAGCAGTCTCTTTTATAGTCCAGAGAGGAGCTTAATGACCATCAGCTGCGCATAATTACCTCCTGTAATTACGTAGTTGTTCTTGACTCCGAGTAGCCCTTCGACAGCGTGCATCCCGGAACAACTCACAGTTGGTTTCTGGATCACTCTCCCTTGTCTCCTCCCCACTAATCCAAGGCTCAGGCGCCACCTGGTGGCCAACTAGTCTCTCTACACCCTGCTCAGAGTCGGAACCCTGTCCAGGGTCCTCCACATCCTCCAGGGCCGACTCATAGTGCCCCTTGCTGTCGGAGTCTGGAGGCAGCTCCAATGGCTCCTGCTGGGCCACAACAGTTTTCAATTGTAAGCACAATGATTCTAGTGGAGGAAAAGTAGCTGGAAAAATAAGAGTAGGGTAAAGTTAAAGAAGCACGTGCGTTGTAACTAAAAGCCGTCTGGAACATGTAGGGACAGGACAGTTTTTTGAGAGGGGCAATCAAATGTTGTATAACTTATCTCTAGATGTGTTTTTAAATATAAAGAACGTATAAACAGTGATGAATGAATGACATATTGGCGCGATCAGAACATCCAACGGCTAAACGTGGAATCGTAGAACATGGTCAAATTGATGTGTTTTATTTTATCAATAGAGCGGGCTACGTCTACTGCGGTTTTAGGTAGCTTACAATACATAAATCGCTAGATTTAAAACAACAGCCCCAGAAGAAAAATCAGGCAGATAACATTGCAGTTGTTAAAACCATTGTTGGGGAAACAACAGAACCAATTACATCGTGTTAAATGTCAATAAAAACAAGTGGGATATATGGAAGATCTCTTAAGGACCTCAATAAAATACAGAACAGAATGGAAAGCTAAAGCAAACAATCAACCATATTTATTTTAAAATATATTCCTCCCGAATTGACGGCATTTAAATCTAGGAAGAATTGGATAACTAATTCGGCCGTCCCACCAACAATGATTCTCTTGAAAAAAAATCCCCCTGAAGATTTTAAAAGCATTTTCTTGGTATTTTGGCAGAAATCTCATGTTGACAATAAATTGCTATTGTGCTCCCAATGAACACGCATTTAAAGTCCCCAAAATATTTCATGCATATTCAATTGCCAGTATGAAGCTAACCACATCCCACAAGCTGTCACTTGATTTAAATTTACTCAATGCTTCAATAGCTGCCATTTATGCGTTCGTGGCTTCTCTCTGCTGGCCCATGCTGTGCTTAATTGGTCCTTGTGCTCTGATTATCATGGATAGATGATATTCAAGCAGGAAAGAAGAAAAAAGAGAATGAAATCTTGGAAGGTTTAATATGCATTTAAGAAAACGCAAGGAGATCTCTGACCTATGTTAGAAATGTCTTTTAATGAAGTGAACACTTTGAATTCCTTAGAAAAGTGAGTTATGTGTCTCTCCTTCAACTGTACCAGAGGTGGGCTCCTACCAGTTCGCACCTATTCGGTAGAACCGGTTCGTCAAATCTACCGAACCGGTTAGAAGAGGTTCCACCAGTGGACCCGGAAAGCAGGCCACACCTACAGAAGAGGTTCCAAAAAATTTTGAAACCCACCACTACCACACACACAGACAGACAGACTGACAGAGAGAGTGAGGGAGAGAGAGAGAAAGAAAAAGAAAGGGAGAAATAAAGAAAAAAGAAAAAAGAAAGAAAAGAGTGAGAGAGAGATGAAAGAAAAAAAGAAAAAAGGGACAGAGAGACAAAAGGAAGGACAGAGAGAGAGAAAGAAATAAAATACATGGCCAGCAAGCCACTCCCACAAAGGAGGCCACACCCACAGAGTAAGTTCCAAAAAAATTTGAAACCTACCACTGAACTGTACTAAATGAGAATCAACCCCTGGTTTTCGGATACGCTTCAAGGCGCTAGTCATCACTTATAAAGCCCTTCATGGTATTGGACCTGGGTACTTGAGAGACCGCCTGCTGCCAATTACCTCCAATAGACCGATTAGATCCCACAGATTAGGCCTCCTCCGAATTCCATCCGCCGGCCAGTGCAGACTGGCAACTACCCGGAGGAGAGCCTTCTCTGTGGCTGCTCCGACCCTCTGGAACGAGCTCCCTGTGGAGATTCGAACCTTCACCACCCTCCAGGCCTTCCGCAAAGCCCTTAAAACCTGGCTGTTCTGACAGGCCTGGGGCTAAAGAGCTTTTGCCCCCCCTCCTCGAATGGTATGGCTGTTGTGTGCTTTTAAATTGTGTCTTGTTATGTTCGTCTTTTTTATCCCCTGTCTGTACCTCCCTTCCCTGATTTGAATTGTGAGCCGCCCTGAGTCCCCTTCAGGGAAAGGGGCGGCATATAAATGTAATAAATCCAATCCAATCCAGTTTTCAATCCAATGTGTTCCTCAATTTTAAAAAAAAATCTATTATTTTCTTTAGCTACATAAGCTCATCATTCAACTTTTCTTTCTTGATAGCTTCTCAAAATCCCAGGATCCCTTATAGCAATGACGGCTAACCTTTTTGTTGTCACGTGCCAAAAGTGCGTGCATGGGCCTGCCAGCGTGCCCGAACCCATAATGCAATGTGCGTGTGACACACACAAACCCATGTCCCCCCCTACTCCCCCACACATGCCCATATGACACCCCACCCTGTGCCCCGTTTTGAGCCTAGTAGGCCTCCCTAAAGGCTCCTGGTAGCAAAAATGCGCCACAGGGGGGAGGGGGAATGCTGCACCACCCCCAGGCCTTATTTTGGGCTTAGTAGACCTCCCTGCAGCCTCTTGGGACTAAAAATGGGATGCAGAGAGGCATGCCACCCCTCCTGTGCTCCCCCTCCCTTCCAGTGCATGCGCGTGTGTCTCCCGCATGCACTCCTCTCCCCGCGCATGTCTTGCAGAGACTTGAAAATCAACTGGCATACACGGTGAAGCTGAACTGGGGCGACAGCTCGCGTGCCCAGAGAGAGTGCTCTGTGTGCTATAGATTCGCCATCACGGCCTTATATGGATATTGAATGGACAAATCAACCTTATTTGAGGTGTAGTTTTGTACACATGAATGGCATCAGCTTGGGAAGGCCTGCCAATCCAAATGATACCAGAAAGAAGCAGATACAACAAAATTTTAACATGTACTTATTATCACATATGGTGGACCTGCCCGGAAACACAAAAAATATTGGACAAAAGTTTGGAAATGGGTGCAAGAAATTACAGGAGAACAGATAAAATACAAATCTTTCTACTGGGAATAATCAAAGGGGAAATATACAAAGAAAATTAAGTATATATTAACACATCTGCTAACTACAGCTAGAATAGCATTTGCCCAATGCTGGAAACAAAATAATACCCTCTCGGATGAATTAGTGATTAAAAAAAAACTTTGGATTGTGCAGAGATGGACAAATTAACACTGAAATTAAAAGATAAAGAAGAGTCGGAATATTATGAAATTTGGAACAATTGATACAAATGGCTGCAAAACAAGAATAAAATTAATTAAGCCAAAAAACAATATATATAAATATATATAGAACTGTGTATAAAGTGTGTAAATATAGAAGCGAAACATTATATGCATGTAAAGGTATGATGGCATAACAATGTTGATGTAATGACTGTAAGGTGTTGTAGAAGGGAAAAAATAATTTTAAAAAATCTGCTAAGAAAACTTTTAACATGTAAACTGAGAAGATATGCCTCTCCTGGGGTTGATGGACACCGTGACCCGTCAAAACTGCGCTCGACTAAGCCGCGCCTGATTAAACCGCGTCGCTGACGTCATCAACAGGGCGACAACAGCGAGTGCGGAGAAAGAAGGGCGCTTTAAATAGTGCTTTGAAAGCAAGCCGATTCAACTTAAGGTAAGGTTTAGGTTTAGGGTTAGCTTTAGGGTTAGCTTTAGGGTTAGATTTAGGGTTAGGTTAAGGGTTAGGGTTAGGTTTAGGGTTAGGTTAAGGGTTAGGGTTAGGGTTAGGTTTAGGGTTAGGTTAAGGGTTAGGTTTAGGGTTAGGTTTAGGATTAGGTTTAGGGTTAGGATAAGGGTTAGGTTTAGGGTTAGGTTTAGGATTAGGATTAGGTTTAGGGGGGTTAGGTTTAGGTTTAGGGGTTAATTTTAGGTTTAGGGTTTACAGCGTGCTTCTGTCTCCGCGCTGTTGTCGCCCTGTTGATGACGTCAGCGACGCGGTTTAGTCGGGCGCGGTTTAGTTGAGCGTGGTTTTGTGGTGGAACCGATGGACACATGACAATCCCCAGCATTCTTTATTACTGCCCACATTGGCTGGTGTTGCTGGGACTGCTAATTCAGCAGCATTGGTGGAATTACAGGTCGCTTGTCCCCGATTCAAAGCAGAATGGAACAACTCTCCGAGGTCATCTGGCCACAGCCATCTCGTTGCATCCAAATCACCACATCCAACTCACCATGGGATAAGTCACCATGGCTGGTTTACCAAGGGACAACTTACCACAGGACAATTCAATTTTGATTTAAAATAATTTTAAAATAATTTAATTTTCGCCATTCACATTTCATTTTGTCTCTCCTTTGGCATCCTTTCTTTAATTCTTCTATTCCCCCAAACCCCCATTTCTTTGATATGAGTGTAACTCTTGTTCTACCAGAATTTGTCCTGTGGCAAGCGGGCCATGACCAGTTGGCTGTGGTGGGTTGGCTGTGGCAAATTGCCCATGGCAAATTGTCCTCAACCTGATTCAAAGAAAGAGTCTAAATTTTTTTTCCTTCTAAGGCAAAGTGGATGCTTCGTTTTCCATGCTTATTTCTCTGCTAGCAATCTGCACATTTCACTGTAAGGGGAGTGGGTGATTCCCTCTGTAATTGAACAAGGAATCTATCATGCGTTTTGAATCATTAAATTTTGAAGTGGCAGACTAATAAGACTACTGATTATCCAATTGCTTCATTTTGAAAATCATATTTTCTTCTCATTCGGACATGGACATGGCTACTGAAATTAATGACTCACATTTGCATACGGAGAGGGTCTCCGTGTTTTGTTTCCAGCTCTGAATATGTCACTCACAAATTTCTCATCAAACTTATATATTCATTTCTTTGGCAGAGTGATTCTTAACTGGCCATATTTGCATAAAAGCATGAACACTTATCTAATTAAACATTATGTTAATAGCATCAAGCATAACATTACAATTATCAAGGCCTAGCATTACCAAGGCATTTATACAGACCACAATAATTATTTTGCTTCTTACGATACACACAAAACTTGGTATTAAAGACTATCCTAAAGAAACGGAATAGTTTTAAAACTTTTAAAAGTAAGGGAACATGTATTTTTCTCACATGGGTTGGCTTGGCAACTGGGAAATAGCCTATTATCTGTCTCTCCTGCTCCCACTCAAAGCCTTTTACTGTCTATACCAAACATGGTTTTAAAGATAAAATTAGCACGTAGGTATCTACTTCTTACTGAAGGATAGATATGACTAGTGCTCCAAATATAATTTTTATTTTGGGGGAAAAGCATCCTGCCTCTTAAATGCTTGGTTTCATATAGTGGTCAAAATATTGGGGGGAAATTGCCCGACATGAATTCTTCACCTCTCTTCAGTGGTGGGATTCAGCCGGTTCGCACCTATTCGAGAGAACCGGTTGGTAACTTTCCAGGTAGTTCATAGAACCGGTTGTTGGAAGAAATCTCCTTTTGTTTTTCCCCACTTTCCAGGGCTAATCCTGTAAGGAAGGCAGGAAGGGAACATTCTGGTGTTGTTTCTAGCCTCATCTTTACTGCCCTGCTTACAGAAACTGCCTCTCTGGTTAACCCTGATTACATTGCAAGAGCTAAGGCGAAGCGCCCATCGACGGGAGTGACGTTGAGTTGGCCACACCCACCCAGTCACATGACCACTGAGCCCCACCTACTCAGCTGGCCATTAGGGCAGAGAACCAGTTGTTAAGTTATTTGAATCCCACCACTGCCTCTCTTACTGATGTATTTTTCCTAGAAACATTAGAAGCTACATCCATCAACATCAGATATGGGAAATCTATGGTTGAATAAAGAATAACATTTGTAGCTCAGGGTTGAAATGAGGTGTCCTTTGTGTTCTCCGGTACACTGATGATGTTAGCTAGTTTGGGTAATGAAATATCTGCAGAAAAACAGACAAAAAGCTCAGAGAGCACTAAAGACCCTTCAAGGTTGGCATGGGCCCTGGCATTTCATTTGCCATCCAGCAACATCTTGAGATCGCACTGCTGAAACTTATTAGCAAAATACCTAATTTTGTTGGTAGAATCTTATTCTTCTTCCCCATCCCCACAAAAATCCCAAATCAACAATGGTGTCAACAGAACAAAGAAGCCTCTGGAAAGCTTCAGTATCCACTCTGATTTTCATGTTTATTATGTTCCATCAGAGGTGGGTTCCTACCAGTTCGCACCTATTCGGTAGAACCGGTTCGTCAAATCTACCGGACGGGTTAGAAGAGGTTCCACCAGTGGAGCCGGAAAGCAGGCCACACCTACAGAAGAGGTTCCAACATTTTTTTGAAACCCACCACTGGTCCTTGGATATGATTATTCTACACTATCATGCTCCTATTTATAAAACTCAGTGCCTCTGTGAAAGGTAAGGATGACTACTGCGGTTGTGGTGCAAGCAGAACATTGCGCGTGTTGAAGTTGTTTTAACGCAAACCAGATGCGCAAACATAAAGCTCACCTCACGTCACTGCTAGCAATACTACTTAGACTTCTATATTGCTTCACAGTGCTTTTACAGACCCTCTATAAATGGTTTACGGAGTCAGCCTATTGTCCCCAACCATCGGGGTTCCTCATTTTACCCACCTCGGAAGCATGGAAGGCTGAGTCAACCTTGAGCCTGGTGGGGTTCGAACTGCCAAATTGCAGGCAACCGGCAGACAGGAGAAGTAGCCTGCAGTACTGCACTCTAACCATGGCACCAAGTGGCCCCTTAGCAACAGCAAATCCAGAATTACATTTCAGCAACAGGTAAAGTTGTCCTCAAGCTGGAATGTTTTGCAAATCATCTGAGGTTGATGCCTTCCCAGCTGTAGCTTGAGTGCTCTTCTTTCCTGCTGCTTTCTCCATTTGAGAAGCGCTCCCTAAAACTGGCTTTGAATTGCCAATGTTAGAACAGGAAACCACAGTATCATCATCAAGAGGACTAGCTGGCGGCCAGCTGAAGAGGAAGTGTGCATTAGCTTGGTGATGTTCATCCTTTGTTCAAACAAGGCGGAACAAAAACTCATCTGGACGCATTTTAGGTGCATCTGGCTTTCTGTTTGCTGTGAGGATATGGGGAGGGAAAGAGGGGAAGGAGAGGAGGGGAAGAGGATCTGTGTCTTCTTTTTAAGGTACCAATGGGGAATGCCTGGTTAGCATCTTCCATTAACCCAGTGGTTCCCAAACTTGGCAACTTTAAGACTTGTGAACTTCAACTCCCAGAATTGGTTCCACCACAAAACCGCGTTCGACTAAAGAGCGCTCGACGAAACCGCGTAGCTGACGTCATCACAGCGTGACAACAGCGAGGAGAAAAAAGCACGCTGTAAACGCTAAACCTAAAATTAACCCCTAAACCTAAACCTAACCCCCCTAAACCTTATCCTAAATGTAACCCTAAACCTAACCCTTAACCTAACCCTAAACCTAACCCTAAACCTAACCCTTAACCTAACGCTAAACCTAATCCTAACCCTTAACCTAACCCTAAACCTAACCCTAAACCTAACCCTTACCTTAACTTGAATCGGCTTGCCTTCAAAGCGCTATTTAAAGTGCCCTTCTTTCTCCGCGCTCGCTGTTGTCGCCCTGCTGATGACATCAGCGACGCGGTTTAATCGGGCGCGCTTTAGTCGAGCACGGTTTTGTCGTGCCATGCCCAGAATTCTCCAGCAAGCAGAGACTTCTGGGAGTTGAAGTCCACAAGTCTTAAAGTTGCCAAGTTTGGGAACCACCGCATTAACCGATCCTGCTTTCATAAACACAGATTAAGAGACAGACCTATTCCTGTCAGTTCTGATTCCTTTTGGACACATTTCACTCAAGCAACAGCCCTCGCTTTACTCTTAAATAACAATTAAAGCAGAAGAACTCCCTCCATTCGCCCCCTGCTCCATATGGAAGGCATTGTTTCGATCAGCAAATTAAGCAAATATTGATGCTGTTTTCAAAATTACGACACATGCTGTAATGAAAGCAACTTGAACATCCAACATTGTATTATCTAGAAAGCTGGTGGATTCACGGTTTTAGCAAGCACAAAAAAAAAATCGGTGTCATTCAGTCTCCTAAAAATCCTTTTTTTTTTTTTACCCTTGCCTACTTAATCCATGCCATGGCTTGGCTCAGTTTAAAGTCCCTTTCACTTGTCATAAAGGGGAAATGTCCTCTTTGGACAAGGAGGGACTAGGCAGAAGTGGTGGCTTCGCTGTGCAGAAGAGAAGAAGCAGCCATTTGTGGTGATAGATGTTTGAAGGAACCACACTGGGCTCGATCTGACTGGGACCATCTTCCCCAGAGATGCTGGCTGAAACTGGGAGGTTCAACAGGACCAGAAGGAGCATACTACCCTTATTCAGGTCCCTACACAGGCCACCCAAGAGAATGGCTAAGACCACCTTGGCCCTATACTTGGATCTGAACCACGACTGAAAAATATCCAAATAATCCACTTCTTCTGGGATTAGTCCACCATCGCTGTTTCAACGAGCCTCCATAAAAAGGTCAGGTTAAAAACTGGATTAATTAATGAAAACTGCTGGATGCAGGGCTGACCTCTTCAGAAGTTGTCCTGCCCACAATCTCCATCAAGACTGCTAATAATTTGCCCTTCGGCAAAGAGGCCAGGGGTGAAAATCCAGCAGGTTCTGACAGGTTCTGGAGAACCAGTAGTGGAAATTTTTTAGTAGTTTGGAGAACTGGCAAATGCTACCTCTGCCTGGCCCCAGAGTGGGGTGGGAATGGAGATTTTGCAATATCCTTCCCCTGCCATGCCCACCAAGCCATGCCCACCAAGCCGTACCCCATCCACCAAACCACGCCCGCAGAACTGGTAGTAAAAAAAATTGAATTTCACCACTGAGAAAGGCATTGACAATGTCCCAACATCAAATGTCAGTGAGTAGGCAGTCCGCTATATTTTGGTCCAGTTGTAGATTCTGAATAATTGCCCTAGATCCAAGTGGTTACCTCTCTAACTATTCTCTTCCTAATGGCTAGTATAGCACCTATTTATTTTCATACAGTTTGGAAGTCCCAGATGATGTGGCCAAGGAGTACCTTCACCAAAGGTTCCGCCCCTACAGAATTAATACCACAAAGAAAATGAAAGAAACTATAGAGCAGAGCAGAGGTGGGCTTCAAAAATTTCAGCAATGGGTTCTCTGCCTGGTTGCTGGGTGGGCGTGGCCAACCTGGGCATGGCCTAGTTGGCCTCCTACACCGGTGGGGGAAGCATTTTTGCCTTCCCCAGGCTTCCCCAATGCTTGAACCTTGAGCCTCTGGGAGAGTGAAAACTACTTCCCCCAGGCTCCGAAGACCCTCCGGGGGCTGGAAACAGGCCCATTTCTGGCCTTCTGGAAATTCCGGGAAGCCCATTTCCCCCTCCTCGAGCCTCCGTGTGGCCCCTGCACTTAATTTAGAGACTCCTGGGAGGGGAGGGGCAGCAGGGGTGGGGTGGGCAGGGCCAGCCAGGGATGGGATTTGGAGTTTCTCCAAATTGGCTATAACGTTAGCTACAGGTTTTCCCAAACCTTGGCGAACCCATAGCAGCCCATCCCTGAAGCAGAAGTATCTCCACTCTGTCTTTATGAATCGTAGTGGATCTTCAGGATGTCTCTCAGGAGGCTCCCAACCTTCCCTAGACATGGTGGGTAACAAACCTGCAATTTCTTCTGTACAAACTACATGCTTTCCCTTACAGCTTATCTCTCTCCATGTCACATTATAAGCAACTCTGTTGGAGGACTGCCTGGTTTAGTTTCTGCCCAGTGGTTGCTACGTTGAATATTATGCACTAACAATTTGTCGTTCTTCTCTCTATCACCATTAGGATTATAAACTACAATCCATGATAGGGTGAAAAAACAAATTTGTAGGTCCCCAGATTAAAGTACCATTGCTCAACTGAAGTTTCCATCAAGTAGGATTGCCAAGTTGATCCGCTGGAATTCTATTTCCAGGATCGAAATGTTTGGCCTGTCCTTTGTTTCATATTGCAAAATGTTTAGGAAATCATTACCATATGTGAATATTTTTCTCCAGGAATGTCTTCTGGGAGGAAAATATTTTCCATTCTTTATTGCACAAAAGACCACCGTTTATCTTGACTTAATATTGTGAGATACTCCTCAAATGATGGTTTCCCTCCTATGACCTTCCTCCCTTAGAAATTCTAAATAGACCGAAGTTCTAAAAAGTTTCCATAACAAGCATTTCAAAAGTTCCTGAGCAGTGATGCTGAAATATTTTTCTCCTTTCACTTTACCAAACACTGAATAGAATTATTAGTGTGTCTGCGTATTTGTACATTATTCATATTGCAAAACTGTGCTATACAAGCCGCAAGCAAACCACTTTGCCATAATATGAGTCCAAATCCTTCCATAATTTCTAAGTAGATTTCCTTCTTCCCCACTATTTATACCACAGAATGCACCAATTAAACAGTGCTGAGTCTCCAATTACTACCGTCCCAATGTGGCAGAAAGCATTCTGAAATATTTCAAGGCTGTGTTCAATACAAACTGTATTAAAATCAGTAATAATATCTAAATTTCATACTTTGAGGCCCCTTCTTGTCTCAATCTTCAATCATTGGCACCATTGTTTGGCTTGAAATACAGCAGCACCAGATCCAACCAATGAGGTTCATTCAAGTCCAACCTGTCTTTCGTTCATATTTGTGCTTTTAGGAGGAGAAGATTTAATCCAGATATACAGCCAGAAAGAAAAGTTTCTGACTGGGCCTTAAATACATAGGAACCATTCAGAGGTTGGCTGCTGAGGGTTCGCACAGGTTTGAGTGATCCTCTAGCTAGGATTCTGCCCAATTCAGCAAACCGTCAAATGCCACCTCTGGCCACGCCCAACCCAGCCCGGCCCTCCCAGGAGTCTCCACACAGTCCAATCATCACGCCACATAAGTACAGACCCCATGCGGAGGCTCGTCCGAAAACAGGCCTGTTTCTGGCCTGTGGAGGGCATCCGGAGCCCAGGGGAAGCAGTTTTTGCCCTCCCGGAGGCTCCAAAGCATGAGGAGCAGAGGTGGGTTCCTACCAGTTCGCACCTATTTGGTAGAACCGGTTCGTCAAATCTACCGAACCAGTTAGAAGAGGTTCCACCAGTGGACCCGGAAAGCAGGCCACACCTACAGAAGAGGTCCCAAATTTTTTTGAAACCCACCACTGGTCCTTGGATATGATTATTCTACACTATCATGCTCCTATTTATAAAACTCAGTGCCTCTGTGAAAGGTAAGGATGACTACTGCGTTTGTGGTGCAATCAGATCATTGCGTGTGTTGAAGTTGTTTTAACGCAAACCAAAGATGCCTTTTAAAAAACAAGTTTACATCCTATTCTTATGCATGCCAGTGCTGTGTGTGAGGTAATTTAAGGTGGTTCTGACAAGTGTCGTTGGCATCTTCATATCCGGTCACATGGGCGGCAAGCCACTCCCATCCAGTCACATGGGTGGCAAGCCACTCCCACAAAGGAGGCCACACCCACAGAGTAGGTTTGAACAATTTTTGAAACCCACCACTGCTGAGGAGGGTGAAAACGCCCCCCCCCCGACCCAGCAATAGGACAGCGAACCCATTGCTGCAATTTTTGAAGCCCACCCCGAACCATTTTACAGAAAGGATTTCCTCAATACAGCAGCATCCCTGCAAATCATCTTGGCACAGGCTTACCATCTTTTCAAGCAGCTCAGCCAGAATTTGGAAGATGCTCAATCCATGCTCTCAGACAAGGAGAGAACATAAGTTTAGACAATTAAACTCTTCTCTTGTGGGAGCACCAGACACCAGGCCTGGGCTGCCAAGGTCCCCTCCAGACCTGTGAGTCTGTAGCATAAACCTCCCTTGCCAGAAAGCATGGACGTACAGCACACAATGCAGAAAGCAAACATTTGATTCTGCTGGCAAGGTAGACCTAAGAGAGAAGATGTTTGCTGTGCTGTTTTTCTCCCACTCTGGACCCTTTGTGTTTCAAAAAGAAAAAAAGAAAATCTTCCCCCACTGAAGTGAAGCCTTATGGCTAGGATAGAAAACTGTTTTAACCCCCCTCCTCCGTCCAGGAACGAAAGCCGAAACCAACATAAATGAGAATTTTTCTTTTAATCAGTCCAGACTCTCGTTGGCTGCAAGCCACATAGACAAAGAGATAAGCACTTTGGCAGCAAGTCCTACAAACCTTGGCAGCAATGCAAACGAACTCTGGCAGCAATCCAGCCTGCCAAGTTTGTTTCTCGTTAGTCCCTAACGTTGACTTCTGCAAGAAGGGCATGGCACAAGCAATCTCTTTTATAATCGGGAGAGGAGCTTAATGAATATCAGCTGATATTACCTCCTGTAATTACGTAGTTGTTCTTGACGCCGTGTAGCCCTTCGGCAGTGTGCATCTTGGAACAACTCACAGGTGGTTTCTGCATCACTCTCTCTTGTCTCCTCCCCACTGATCCAAAGCTCAGGTGCCACCTGGTGGCCAACCAGTCTCTCTGCGCCCTGCTCGGAGTCGGAACCCTGTCCAGGGTCCTCCACATCCTCCAGGGCCGACTCATAGGGCCCCTCGCTGTCGGAGTCTGGTGGCAGCTCCAACGGCTCCTGCCAAGCCACAACAGAAAACCTACCGATTAGTGAGAATTTCAGAGGCCTTTGGATCTAGTGGATATAAAACACTGCCATCATGCCTCCCAGTCTTTCAGCACTGCTGAATAAATCTTACCATGTCTGAGGATTACAAAAAGAAATAAATAAAATTAGAAGCTGATTCATGTGGGAATCAGCCTCAGACATTACATTTCCCCCTCGGAGGTTGGAGCTTTTTCTTCCGCTTCAAAGCAGCGGTCTGAAATACCCTACAGTTCCTGAGATGTCCTCTAGGGACCAAGGAAATACAGTTTTCACATATTGCTAAGTTTCTCATTCAAAAAAAGAAGGAGTTGTGCCATCCATGTGGTGCCCGGGGCATCAGGATGATGCATTTTGAACCAATTAGGTAAGAAGGAAACATCAAATCAGCAGAAGAAAAAACCTGATCGGAGGTTAGTTTCCCATCACGTAAGTGGTGTGCATTTCTGCTGGCTGAGTGTTTCTTACCTGGGTGGGCACATCCTATAGAACAGGCCCACCGAAAAGTAATCCATCTCCTGCTTACAATCTCTACAAAAGTGAGTGTCTAATGAATTTAACACATTCGTTTTTTCACGACAAATTAAGCCTGTCAGAGTGACTCAGAGACCTATATAGGGGAAGTTTGAAACATATTTAAGGGGAAATTTACTTGTCAAAACCTGTTAAGTTTGTTGAAGTCTGAGCAAGCCCATGCTTCTTCCGAAACCTTACATAAAATGATGTACTGGGTACATGAAGGTCAGGGCATTCCGTGGCACGACATAACCGCGAACGTCAAAAGCGCGCCGACAAAACCGCGGGGCTAAAACCACGATGTCAAAAGCGCGCCAACAACAGCGCGCCGACAACAGCGTGCCGACAGAAGCACGATTTAAGTTAAGGTTTAGGGTTAGGTTTAGGGTTAGGTTTAGGGTTAGGTTTAGGGTTAGGGTTAGGGTTAGGGTTAGGGTTAGGGTTAGGGTTAGGTTTAGGGTTAGGTTTAGGGTTAGGGTTAGGGTTAGGGTTAGGGTTAGGGTTAGGGTTAGGGTTAGGGTTGGGTTTAGGGTTAGGTTTAGGGTTAGGTTTAGGGTTATGTTACAGCACGCTTCTGTCGGCGCGCTGTTGTCGGCACGCTTCAGCGCTCATTCGTCTCCGCGGTTTTGACGGCGCGGTTTTGTCACCACGCTTTAGTCACACGCGCTTTTGTCATACGCGCATTTGTGGTGGAACCAGGGCATTCAAACATATTAAACATATTTAAGGGGAAATTTACTTGTCAAAACCTGTTAGTTTGTTGAAGTCTGAGCAAGCCCATGCTTCTTCCGAAACCTTACATAAAATGATGTACTGGGTACATGAAGGTCAGGGCATTCAAAGTGCCGTTGAGTACCAAGGTAGAGAAAAAATAGTTAAAATAAGAAACAGCAAAGTGCTACTAGCCTCAAACTGCAATTACAGACATTTCTATGTGAAACAGAACACATATTTAATGCCAATCCATCTCAGTAGGTCTTCTGTGTAGGGAAGCATGCTAAGACTGTATCGCATTCTGAGCTATCCCTAGAGGCAGCAAATTTTGTGTTTTGCGACATGGCAGTGAACAGTTAGGATTTATAGAGTAGTAATCTTTTTTTTTTTTTAGTGCCGCGTGGAATATCTGCTTAAATCCAAAGCATCTTAGTGAGATCTTTGCTGCCGGGCATTTTTGGTGGAATACAAAAAAGCCTTCTGGCTAGGCCAGATCTCGGTTGCTGGTTCTGGAAGCGTATTCATAACTCTGCAATTATATATAAGTGCCATGCAGAGACATTCCACTCCATGGAAGGTGCTTTTTGGAGGTTTAAAGGCCAGCGTACATTTGAAAAAGTTTGACTTTTGACTTGATATTTGACTTTTTTCATTTCCCAAGTGTCTCCTTCTCCTCCTCCTCCTCCTCCTCCTCCTCCTCCTCCTCCTCCTCCTCCTCCTCCTCCTCTTCTTCTTCTTCTTCTTCTTCTTCTTCTTCTTCCTTTTTTCTCTTTCTTTTTTCTTCCTTCCTTCCCTTTTCTTTCTTTCTGTCCCTCCATTATTTTAATTCTCAAGGTATCTCAAACATCCAAACATCCAACATTCAAACATCTGTCTTGTTGGGCCACAATTTTACTTATTTTCAAAGTATAGGGTAGGATTGGACCAGAGGTGGGTTCCTACCAGTTCGCACCAGTTCGGTAGAACCGGTTCGTCAAATCTACTGAACCGGTTAGAAGAGGTTCCACCAGTGGACCCGGAAAGCAGGCCACACCTACAGAAGAGGTTCCAAAGTTTTTTTGAAACCCACCACTGACACACACACACACACACACACACACACAGAGAGAGACAGACTCACACAGAGAGAGAAAGAGAAAGAGAAAGGAAGGAAGGAAGAAAGAAAAAAGAAAAAAAGAAAGAAAAAGCGTGAGAGAGGGATGAAAGGAAAAAATGAAAAAGGGACAGAGAGACAAAAAGAAGGAAAGAGAGAGAGAGAGAGAGAGAGAGAGAGAGAGAGAGAAAACACATGGCTGGCAAGCCACTCCTACCAGGTCACATGGCCGGCAAGCCACTCCCACAAAGGAGGCCACACCCACAGAGTAGGTTCGAAAAATTTTTGAAACCCACCACTGGATTGGACTAACTCCTAGGGAGGAGAAAAAAAATATCAAGCTAATATCTGTTAAGATTCAGTTCCTTTGAGGTGATTCCGCCAGCCTCACTTTAGCATAATACGTGATCAGAGAATGTCATCTGAAAAGTTATTTCGTTTGGATGGCAAATATGTCGGGAGCTTTTATTCCTCCAAAGAAATGCCCCACTAGAAGGAATGGGTAATATTAGGGTCATTGTCAAAGTAGCTGATCATAAATGTGTCTGTCGGCTTTGTGGAGGCAGTGTCTCTAATTCTGAAACAGCGCGGCCATTTTTCAACCTGAGCAAGTGCTAATGGGTCATTGTGTATTTCGAGCACAACTATCATCCCCATTTTCATTCTTCATCTAGCTGCAAATGCTAATGTAGTGTTACTTAGTGCAATCAAAGCTGACACCAACGCAACGTATCAATAATAATGTGCATTTTCAGTTATGGAACAGGAATTCCTGCTGCGAATACCTTGGAGAGAAAAGCAGGGAAAAGCATATGAGTCTTATCTGGTTCAGACCCGATAAGTTGCCATGCCAACAACAACCCATTGAAACATATCATTTAGGAAACGTGGCTATTCTAGTAGCACAATGGGTTGTTTCACTGGATTCGATACTTTTCTCGAATTAGTTATCCCTTCGTATTAAAGTCGTGATGATCTAATAATGCGAAACCGTAAGAAATAAGTGAGAAAAATGACCATGTGCGGGAAATACAGCTTGTTCTCAGAAGCACAAAAGAACTGGTAAGGAATACGTTGAGTTTGGCAAAGTAAGGTTGATATTACTCTACCCTGAGTGTCCTACTTATTCTAACTGATTCATGAGATAACACAATGATTTATAGGACTGATACAATGTGATCCTGAAACACCTCCAATGCTCGTCTCTTATTTCTACGCACTGGAACGTGTGGATGCTGCTAGGCACAAACAACCAGAATCTTATGTGTAGAGTCCAAACTAGCTACTTTATTGTTCCATGCCAATTTCACAGGAATCTTCCCAGACTGGCAGATTCGTCTGGGAAAGACAAGGCTCAGAGGAACCCAATAGCAATAGCAATAGCAGTTAGACTTATATACCGCTTCATAGGGCTTTCAGCCCTCTCTAAGCGGTTTACAGAGTCAGCATATTGCCCCCAACAACAATCCGGGTCCTCATTTTACCCACCTCGGAAGGATGGAAGGCTGAGTCAACCCTGAGCCGGTGAGATTTGAACAGCCGAACTGCAGAACTGCAGTCAGCTGAAGTAGCCTGCAGTGCTGCATTTAACCACTGCGCCACCTCGGCTGACCCAAGGGGAGTCAGATCTTGCCTTCTTGTGTTATGGACATAATGTCCATACCAGGGTGAAATGCTACCAGTTCGTACTGGTTCGCCCGAACCAGTAGTAGAAACTGCTACCGGTTCAGGCAAAACAGTATTTCCATGATTTATATTAGATAGAATTGATGGACTTCCTGTTTTGTAGCTAAATCTAAATCGCCTGGCACATCAGATTTAAACGCACACCCCCTCGCTGTTCTTCTTACCTTTGCAGGCGTGCTCATCCTGTTTTGATGCTCTGCGCATGGGTGGAAGGTCCTGAGCACGCGCACACTCACATTGCTACCGAATTGGTAGCAAAAGTAAGTTGATTTCACCGCTGGTCCACACTAATTACCTATTTGATTCCTCCTCTGGACTCCATGGCTGTTCTCCGATATGTACTCCGTAAAAGGGAAACACTTGTGTTGAGAATATGTTTTGACTCACCCAATTAGCCTTTGCTTTCAAATCAGAAAAGCTGCAGGTTGTATGCCTGTGTATTCACACGTCTAAGCAAGTTTGTGTGCATAAGGGCAGAATATAATCAAAATACAATATAGTCCCTGGAATATAGTCCCTGGAACTTGAGAGACCGCCTGCTGCCAATTACCTCCCACAGACCCATTAGATCACACAGGGTTGGCCTCCTCCAGGTTCCGTCTACCAGCCAATGCCATCTGGCTACTACCCGGGGGAGGGCCTTCTCTGTGGCAGCTCCAGCCCTCTGGAACGAACTCCCGCAGGGATTCGGACCCTCACCTCTCTCCAGGCCTTCCGAAAAGCCGTCCAAACCTGGCTTTGCCGGCATGCCTGGGGTTGATGAGTTCCCCTCCCCTCTCGACTTGTATGGTTGCGTGACTCTTGCTTATTTTAATTATCTGTATTTCGTTTTATGTTCCACTTTTTCCCCTTTTGAATTGTTCGCCGCCCTGAGTCCTTCCCGGAGAAGGGCGGCATACAAATAATAAAATTCAATTCAATTCAATAATTCTTTGGTCGCCAGTGTCAAGGTATCGAGCACCTCTTCAAATTGTCTCTAAGATTTCACTTTTTCTGTCAAAAGGAAATAACAGATTGTATAGCTGTGATAACAAAAGATATTTACCAGATCTATATTACTCAGAAAGTGAATTGAGCCCCTCCTCAGATTAGTCAATAGCATTGCTGGATACTTTCCATTTCATTAAATCTGCTTGAAATCACGATGCTTTTTTATGGTTGAGTGGGAGAGTTTAATTCACTTTCTAGGTGGATGTGAACCAGGGGTGGGTTTCAACCAGTTCGCGGCGGTCCCTGCGAAACGGTTGGTCGCCGAACCCGGAAGTAAGTAACTTCCGGGAACGGCGAAGGGCGCGCCCGCCCACCCGCGGTCCTTACCCGGTTTTGATGAGTTCTGCGCTTCCACGCATGCGCAGGACGCATACAGCGCCTGCGCGATCATCCAGGAGCAGCTGGAGCGTCGCGCAGACGCTAGTACGCATGCGTGCAACCGCGTGCGTGCACGAGGACGCCGCCGGTCCCGTTCCAACCAAACCGGTTGGAACGGGGCGAGAAACCCACCCCTGATGTGAACTCACGGTAGACGTTATGAATTGGATCTGGAATCTGCTCATTTTAATCTCAGTGAAGATTAAGCAGTAAATGCCCCAATCTCAGCTAAATTACAATTTTCATTGGACTGTCCAAACGTCAGTAAATACAGTGGGTTAATTTTGGATTCAGGTCTTAGTGCCTTTGGAAGAAACCTTCTCTAGGTGGTCCTTTTCTCACAGATGTCCATAGTTGGAGTTCCTTTGTCTCTAAGTTAGATACAATGATTAGTTTTAGAGCGCACCTCCTTTTGATTTCGAGAAAATATGATGACATTTGTTGGATTCTGGCATCATATATTCTAAGGGAAAAGAGTTGAACTAAATTTGGTATGTATTAGGAGATCTATCTTGCTATCTGTCAGGAGGTTTATTCAGGAAATGTAGAAGAAAAATCATAAGTCATGAGGTAAAATAATTGTGTTCATAAATCCCAGCCTTCTAAGTTTTAAATACGCTTAAGCAAAAATAGATTCAAAAGAACATTTCCATGAATAAATATTATCAACCCTTCCTCCACCATTTGATGATAACTGCTTCCTCGTTGCTGCTGTATTGAAGTTTGATTAACTGAATAATTTGGATGATTGGTTGATCAGAGTGCATAGCCCCAAGCCCTTAAATAAGAAAGAGAAAGGGGGGGGGGAACATCTCAGCGGAGACTCAGAGGGGAGCAAAATAACCCA